>NW_026020091.1:428759-574670 GCF_900185275.1 Solanum verrucosum | reverse complement strand
TCAACAGAGTTTCCCACCGACTTGAACGTTGAATAGATAGGGTGCACATATTTCACCTCAAAAATAGATGCGATTAAATGCAAATATCTTTCAACGCAATTTTACACCTACTTGAACGTTGAATAGATAGGTGCACATCCTACGCCTCCGAAGAGATTCGACCTATATGCAAATATCTTGTAGTACAGGTTTCCACCGACTTCAACGTTGATTAGATAGGGTGCATATCCTTCACCTCCGAGTAGATTCGACCTACATGCAAATATCTTTAAACCCTAGTTTTTATCGACTTGAATGTTGAATAGATAGGGTGCACATCCTTCACCTATGAATAGAGTCGACCTACATGCAAATATCTTTCAACCATAGTTTCCACCGACTTGAACGTGGGAATAGAAAGGATGCATATACTTCACCTCCGAATAGATTCGACCTACATGCAAATATCTTTCAACCCTAGTTTCCACCGACTTGAACGTTGATTATATAGGGTTCACATCTTTCACCTCCGAATAGATGCGACTTAAATGCAAATATCATTCAATGAAAGTTTCCAGCGAGTTGAACGTTGAATATATAGGGTGCACACCTTTCATGACCGAATTGATACAACTTAAATACAAATATCTTTCAATGCAAGTTTCCAACGACTTGAAAATTGAATATATACGGTGCACATCCTTCATTTCTGAATAGGTGCGACTTAAACGTAAATTTCTTTCAATGCAGGTTTACACCGAATTGAACGTTGAGTGTAAAGGGTGCACATCCTTCACCTCTGAACATATGAGACTTAAATTTAAATATCTTTCAATGCAAGTTTACACCGACATGAACGTTGAATATAAAAGGTGCATGCCTTCACGTACGAATTGATACGACCTAAATACAAATATGTATCAATGCAAGTTTCCACCGACTTGAACGTTGAATATATAAGGTGCACGTACTTCACCTCCGAATAGATGTGACTTAAATTGAAATATCTTTCAATGCAAGTTTCCTCCCTCTTGAACGTTGAATAGATAGGGTCCACATCCTTCACCTTCTTATAGATGCTACTTAAATGAAAATATCTTTCAATTCAAGTTTCCACCGACTTGAACATTGAATATATAGGGTGCACATCCTTCACCTCGGAATAGATGCGTCTTAAATTTAAATATCTTTCAAATCATGTTTCCACTCACTTGAACGTTGAATAGATAGGCTGCATATCCTTCACCTCCGAATAGATGCGACCTAAATGTAAATATCTTTCAAAACAAGTTTCCACCTACTTGAATGTGGAATAGATAGGGTGCAGATCCTTCACATCTGAATAGATTCGACCTACATCCAAATATCTTTCAACTCTAGTTTACATCGACTTGAACATTGAATATATAGGGTGCACATCCTTCACCTCGGAATAGATGCGTCTTAAATGTAAATATCTTTCAAATCATGTTTCCACTCACTTGAACGTTGAATAGATAGGCTGCATATCCTTCACCTCCGAATAGATGCGACCTAAATGTAAATATCTTTCAAAACAAGTTTCCACCTACTTGAATGTGGAATAGATAGGGTGCAGATCCTTCACATCTGAATAGATTCGACCTACATCCAAATATCTTTCAACTCTAGTTTCCACCGACTTGAATGTTGAATAGATAGAGTCCATATCTTTTACATCCGAATAGATTTGACCAACATTCAAATTTCTTTCAACCCTAGTTTCCACCGACTTAAACGTTGATTATATAGGGTTCAAATCCTTGAGCTCCGAATAGATGCAACTTAAATGCAAATATCATTCAATCCAAGTTTCCACCGACTTGAACGTTGATTATATAGGGTTCACATCCTTGATCTCCTAATAGATGCAACTTAAATGCAAATATCATTCAATGCTAGTTACCACCGACTTGAACGTTCAATATAAAGGGTGCACATCCTCCACGTCCGAGTAGATACGACTTAAATGTAAATATGATTCAATGCAAGTCTCCACCCACAAAAACGTGTAGTAGATAGGGTGCACATCCTTCACCTTCGAATAGATTCGACCTACATGCAAATTTCTTTCAACCCTAGTTTCCATTGACTTGAACGTTGATTATATAGGATTCACGTCCGTGACCTCTAAATAGATAAAACTTAAATGCAAATATCATTCAATGCAAGTTTCAACCGACTTGAACGTTGAATATATAGGGTGTACATCCTTCACGTCCGAATAGATGATACTTAAATGTAAATATCTTTCAATTCAAGTTTCTGCCGACTTGAAAGTTGTATATATAACATGAACATCCATCACCTCCGAAAATATGCGACCTAAATGTAAATATCTTTCAATGCAAGGTTCCACCAACTTGAACATTGAATAGATAGAGTGAATATCTTTCATCTCCGTATAGATACGACTTAATGCAAATATCTTACAATGTAAGTTTCCACCGACTTGAACGTTGAATATATAAGGTGCACGTCCTTCACCTCCGAATAGAGGTGACTTAAATGTAAATATCTTTCAATGCACGTTTCCACCCACTTGAACATTGAATAGATAGGGTGCACGTCCTTCACCTCCGTATAGATGCTACTTAAATGCAAATATCATTCAATGCAGGTTTCCATAGACTTGAACGCTGAATAGAGATGGTGCACATCCTTCACCTCCGAATAGATTTGACCTACATGCAAATATCTTTCAACCTTAGTTTCCATCGACTTGAACGTTGAATAACTAGGATGCACCTCCTTCACCTCTAAATAGATTTCACCTACATGCAAATATCTTTCAACCCTAGTTTCCACCGACTTGAACGTTAATTATAAAGGGTTCACATCCTTCACCTCCGAATAGATGTGACTTAAATGTAAATATCTTTCAATGCACGTTTCCACCCACTTGAACATTGAATAGATAGGGTGCACGTCCTTCTCCTCCGTATAGATGCTACTTAAATGCAACTATCTTTCAATGCAGGCCTCCATAGACTTGAATGCTGAATAGATAGGGTGCACATCGTTCACCTCCGAATAGATTCTACCAACATGCAAATATCTTTAAACCCTAGTTTCCACCGACTTGAACGTTGAGTAGCTAGGGTGCACATCCTTCACCTCCAAATAGATTCGACCTACATACAAATATCTTTCAACCCTAGTTTCCACCGATTTGAATGTAACTTATAAAGGGTTCACTTCCTTCACCTCCGAATAGATGTGACTTAAATGCCAATATCATTAAGTGCAAGTTTCCAGCGACTTGAACGTTGAATATATAGGGTGCACATCCTACACTTCTGAATAGGTGCGACTTAAACGTCAATATCTTTCAATGCAGGTTTACACCGACTTGAACGTTGACTATATAGGGTGCACATCCTTAACGTCCGAATCGATATGACTTAAATGCAAATATCTTTCAATCCAAGTTTCCACCGACTTGAACGTTGAATATATAGGGTGCATCCCTTCATGTCCGAATTGATACGACCTAAATACAAATATCTATCAATGCAAGTTTCCACCGACTTGAACGTTGAATATATAAGGTGCACGTCCTTCACCTCCGAATAGATGTGACTTAAATTGAAATATGTTCCAATGCAAGTTTCCTCCCACTTGAACGTTGAATAGATAGGGTGCACATCATTCACTTCTGAATATATGCGACTTAAACATAAATATATTTCAATGCAAGTCTACACCGACTTGAACGTTGAATATATAGGGTGCACATTATTTACGTCCGAATTGATACGACTTAAATGCAAATATCTTTCAATGCAAGTTTCCACCGACTTGAACGTTGAATATATAGGGTGCACATCATTCACTTCTGAATATATGCGACTTAAACTTAAATATATTTCAATGCAAGTCTACACCGACTTGAACGTTGAATATATAGGGTGCACATCCTTTACGTCCGAATTGATACGACTTAAATGCAAATATCTTTCAATGCAAGTTTCCACCGACTTGAACGTTGAATATATAAGGTGCACGTCCTTCACCAACTAATAAATGTGACTTAAATGTAAAAAACTTTCAATGCAAGTTTCCACCCACTTGAACGTTGAATAGATAGGGTGCACATCCTTCACCTCCATATAAATGCTACTTAAATGAAAATATCTTTCAATGCAGGCCTCCATAGACTTGAATGCTGAATAGATAGGGTGTACATCATTCACCTCCGAATAGATTCGACCAATATGCAAATATCTTTAAACCCTAGTTTCCACCGACTTGAACGTTGAGTAGCTAGGGTGCACATCTTTCACCTCCAAATAGATTCGACCTACATGCAAATATCTTTCAACCCTAGTTTCCACCGATTTGAACGTTAATTATAAAGGGTTCACATCCTTCACCTTCGAATAGATGCGACTTAAATGACAATATCATTAAGTGCAAGTTTCCAGTGACTTAAACGTTGAATATATAGGGTGCACATCCTTCACTTTTGAATAGGTACGACTTAAACATCAATAACTTTCAATGAAGGTTTACACCGACTTGAACGTTGAATATATAGGGTGCATCCCTTCACGTCCGAATTGATCTGACCTAAATACAAATATCTATCAATGCAAGTTTCCACCGACTTGAACGTTGAATATATAAGGTGCACGTCCTTCACCTCCGAATAGATGTGACTTAAATTGAAATATCTTTCAATGCAAGTTTACTCCCACTTGAACGTTGAATAGATAGGGTGCACATCATTCACTTCTGAATATATGCGACTTAAACTTAAATATATTTCAATGAAAGTCTACACCGACTTGAACGTTGAATATTTAGGGTGCACATTCTTTACGTCCGAATTGATATGACTTAAATGCAAATATCTTTCAATGCAAGTTTCCACCGACTTGAATGTTTAATATATAGGGTGCACATCATTCAATTCTGAATATATGCGACTTAAACTTAAATATATTTCAATGCAAGTCTACACCGACTTGAACGTTGAATATATAGGGTGCATATCCTTTACGTCCGAATTGATACGACTTAAATGCAAATATCTTTCAATGCAAGTTTCCAGTGACTTGAAAGTTGAATATATAAGGTGCACGTCCTTCACCTCTTAATAAATGTGACTTAAATGTAAATAACTTTCAATGCAAGTTTCCACCCACTTGAACGTTGAATAGATAGGGTGCACATCCTTCACCTCCACATAGATGCTACATAAAATGCAAATATCTTTCAATTCAAGTTTCCACCTACTTGAACATTGAATAGATAGGGTGCTTATCTTTCACCTCCGTATATATGTGACTTAAATGCAAATATCTTTCAGTTCAGGTTTCCACGGACTTGAACGTTGAATAGATAGGGTGCACATCCTTCACCTTCGAATAGATTCGACCTACATGCAAATTTCTTTCAACCCTAGTTTTCACCGACTTGAACATTAATTATAGAGGATTCACGTCCGTGACCTCTAAATAGATGAAACTTAAATGCAAATATCATTCAATGCAAGTTTCCACCGACTTGAACGTTGAATATATAGGGTGCACATCCTTGACGTCCGAATAGATGCGACTTAAATATAAATATCTTTTAAGTCAAGTTTCTACCAACTTGAATGCTGTATGTATAACGTGAACATCCATCACCTCCGAATAGATGCGACTTAAATGTAAATATCTTTCAATGCAAGTTTGCACCGACTTGAACGTTGAATATATAAGGTGCACGTCCTTCACCTTCGAATAGATGTGACTTAAATGTAAATATCTTTCAATGCAAGTTTCCACCCACTTGAACATTGAATAGATAGAGTGCACATCCTTCACCTCCGTATAGATGCTACTTAAATGTAAATATCTTTCAATGCAAGACTCCATCGACTTGAATGCTGAATAGATAGGGTTCACATTGTTCACCTGCGGATAGATTCGACCAACATACAAATATGTTTAAACCCTAGTTTCCACGGACTTGAACGTTGAATAGCTAGGGTGCACATCGTTCACCTCCAAATAGATTCGACCTACATGGAAATATCTTCAACCTTAGTTTCCACTGATTTGAACGATAATAATAAAGGGTCCACATCCTTCACCTCCGAATAGATGCCACTTAAATGCCAATATCATTAAGTGCATGTTTCCAGCGACTTGAACGTTGAATATATAGGGTGCACATCATTTACTTCTGAATAGGTGCGACTTAAACGTCAATATCTTTCTATGCAGGTTTACACCAACTGGAACGTTGAATATATAAGGTGCACATACTTAACGTCCGAATCGATTTGATTTAAATGCAAATATCTTTCAGTGCAAGTTTCCACCGACTTGAACGTTAATACATAGGTTGCACATCCTTTACGTCCGAATTGATACGACTTAAATGCAAATACCTTTCAATGCAAGTTTCCACCGACTTGAATGTTGAATATATAAGGTGCACGTCCTTCACCTCCTAATAGATGTGACTTAAATTGAAATATCTTTCAATGCAAGTTTCCTCCCTCTTGAACGTTGAATAGATAGGGTCCACATCCTTCACCTTCTTATAGATGCTACTTAAATGAAAATATCTTTCAATTCAAGTTTCCACCGACTTGAACATTGAATATATAGGGTGCACATCCTTCACCTCGGAATAGATGCGTCTTAAATTTAAATATCTTTCAAATCATGTTTCCACTCACTTGAACGTTGAATAGATAGGCTGCATATCCTTCACCTCCGAATAGATGCGACCTAAATGTAAATATCTTTCAAAACAAGTTTCCACCTACTTGAATGTGGAATAGATAGGGTGCAGATCCTTCACATCTGAATAGATTCGACCTACATCCAAATATCTTTCAACTCTAGTTTACATCGACTTGAACATTGAATATATAAGGTACACGTCCTTTACCTCCTAATAAATGTGACTTAAATGTAAATAACTTTCAATGCAAGTTTCCACCCACTTGAACGTTGAATAGATATGGTGCACATCCTTCACCTCCACATAGATGCTACTTAAATGCAAATATCTTTCAATTCAAGTTTCCACCTACTTGAACGTTGAATAGATAGGGTGCATATCTTTCACCTCTGTATAGATGCGACTTAAATGCAAATATCTTTCAGTTCAGGTTTCCACGGACTTGAACGTTGAATAGATAGGGTGCACATCCTTCACCTACGAATAGATACGACCTACATGCAAATTTCTTTCAACCCTAATTTTCACCGACTTGAACATTGATTATATGGGATTCACGTCCGTGACCTCTGAATAGATGAAACTTAAATGCAAATATCATTCAATGCAAGGTTTCACCGACTTGAACCTTGAATATATAGGGTGCACATCCTTCACGTCCGAATAGATGCGACTTAAATATAAATATCTTTCTATTCAAGTTTCTACCAACTTGAATGTTGTATGTATAACGTGAACATCCATCACCTCCGAATAGATGCGACTTAAATGTAAATATCTTTCAATGCAGGTTTCCACCAACTTGAACATTGAATAGATAAGGTGAATATCCTTCATCTCCGTAAAGATACGACTTAATGCAAATATCTTACAATGCAAGTTTCCACCGACTTGAATGTTGAATATATAAGGTGCACGTCCTTCACCTTCGAATAGATGTGACTTAAATGTAAATATCTTTCAATGCAAGTTTCCACCCACTTGAACATTGAATAGATAGGGTGCACATCCTTCACCTCCGTATAGATGCTACATAAATGCAAATATCTTTCAATGCAAGCCTCCATCGACTTAAATGCTGAATAGATAAGGTGAACATCGTTCACCTGCGAATAGATTCGACCAACATACAAATATCTTTAAACCCTAGTTTCCACCGACTTGAACGTTGAATATCTAGGGTGCACATCCTTCACCTCCAAATATATTCAACCTACATGCAAATAACTTCAACCCTAGTTTCCACTGATTTAAACGTTAATAATAAAGGGTTCACATCCTTCACCTCCGAATAGATGCGACTTAAATGCCAATATCATTAAGTGCATATTTCCAGCGACTTGAACGTTGAATATATAGGGTGCACATCCTTCACTTCTGAATAGGTGCGACTTAAACGTCAATATCTTTCAATGCAGGTTTACACCGACTTGAACGTTGAATATATAGGGTGCAGATCCTTAACGTCCGAATCGATATGACTTAAATGCAAATATCTTTCAGTGCAAGTTTCCACTGACTTGAACGTTAAATATATAGGGTGCACATCATTCACTTCTGAATATATGCGACTTAAACTTAAATACATTTCAATGCATTTCTACACCGACTTGAACGTTGAATATATAGGTTGCACATCCTTCACGTCCGAATTGATACGACTTAAATGCAAATATCTTTCAATGCAAGTTTCCACCGACTTGAACGTTGAATATATAAGGTGCACGTCCTTCACCTCCTAATAGATGTGACTTAAATGCAAATAACTTTCAATGCAAGTTTCCACCCACTTGAACGTTGAATAGATAGGGTGCACATCCTTCACCTCCATATAGATGCTACTTAAATGCAAATATCTTTCATTTCAAGTTTCCACCTACTTGAACGTTGAATAGATAGGGTGCATATCTTTCACCTCCGTATAGATGCGACTTAAATGCAAATATCTTTCAGTTCAGGTTTCCACCGACTTGAACGTTGAATAGATAGGGTGCACATCCTTCACTTCCATATAGATGCGACTAAACTGCAAATATAATTCAACACAAGTTTCCACCGATTTGAACGTTGAATAGATAGGGTGCACATATTTCACCTCCAAAAAGATGCAACTTAAATGCAAATATCTTTCAACGCAATTTTCCACCTACTTGAACGTTGTATAGATACGGTGCATATCCTTCGCCTCCGAATAGATTCGACCTACATGCAAATATCTTTCAACCCTAGTTTTCACCGACATGAACGTTGAATAGATAAGGTGCATATCCTTCACCCCTGAATAGATTTGACCTACATGCAAATATATTCAACCCTAGTTTCCACCGACTTGAATGTTGAATAGATAGGGTGCATATCCTTCACCTCTGAATAGATTCGACCTAAATGCAAATATCTTTCAACTCTAGCTTCCACCGACTTGAACGTTGATTATATAGAGCTCACATCGTTCACCTTCGAATATATGCGACTTAAACTCAAATATCATTCAACGAAAGTTTCCACTGACTTGAACGTTGAATATATAGGTTGCACACCCTTCACGTCCGAATTATACGACTTAAATACAACTATCTTTCAATGGAAGTTTCCACCTACTTGAACTTTGAATATATAGGTTGCATATCCTTCGCTTCTGAATAAGTTTGACTTAAACTTAAATATATTTCAATGCAAGGCTACATCGACTTGAACGTTGAATATATAGGGTGCACATCCTTCACTTTTGAATAGGTGAGACTTAAACGTCAATATCTTTCAATCCAAGTTTTCACCGACTTGATCGTTTAATATATAAGGTGCACAACCTTCACGTCCGAATTGATACGACTTAAATGCAAATATATTTCAATGCAAGTTTTCACCGACTTGAACGTTGAATAGATAAGGTGCATATCCTTCACCCACGAATAGATTCGACCTACATGCAAATATCTTTCAACCCTAGTTTCCACCGACTTGAATGTTGAATAGATAGGGTGCATATCCTTCACCTCTGAATAGATTGGACCTACATGCAAATATCTTTCAACTCTAGCTTCCACCGACTTGAACGTTGATTATATAGGGCTCACATCTGTAACATCCGACAATTTAAAATGAATATGAAGAAGCTTGAAATTGGAAGTAGTCATTTTTGGAAAAAAATTCAGAATCTGGAAATTCGGCCAAGTGTGGAAATCAGTGAGTTTCTGGCCAACTTTGAGCAGTCATAACTCCTAGCTCAGGATGATCCAGGAGTAGTTCCAGTTATGTTTGGAAAACCCTTGGAACGATCTTTCCAACGCCACCGAGTTTGATCGATTCCGAGTTCGTATGAGCGAGTTATGCCCTTTGAAAGTTGGGCAGTTGGCAGGGAGTCCGTCCGGAAATTTAAGGGCATTTTGGTCTTTTCACACATCATTTCTTTTGAGGTTATGTTGTTGTGTTAGGATGATTGTGGATCATTTTTGTTTCATTTTAAAAGAGTAAGAGTTAGGGTTCTTGAGTGAAGAAGAGAAGAAGAGAGAAAGAAGAGAGGAAGAAGAAGAAGTGGGAGCTAGGGTTGTGGATGCAAGACGTTTTCTTCATCAAATTTCTTGGGGAATCTTAGTAAAGGTATGGGAGTTCTTTATCTAGGGCAAGCTATCACCCTAGAGCCAATTTCAAATGGTTTTCAACTTTTCCAAAGTTTGTGAAAAAGCCTAATTTCTACTCAAACTCATGGGTTCTTGCATGAAACGATTTCAAATGATAAGTTATGATATTATTGATGTTTATTTGATGTTTTAAGATGAAAAACTCCATGAATCCTTGTATTCTACAAAACCCCAAAATGTGTTTATGAAGTGGGTCTATTTCTATAAATTCAAAGTTGATGGAATTATGTGTAAAGTGAATTGTATTGATATCTCTTGTGTTGTTTAATGTTTATTCATGATTAATTGTTGATAATGGGTGAATTAAGGGTGGTAAACCTTATGAGTGAAGTATTGGTGATTGCTTGGATTTTTGGTGATTTTGGCTATGGCTTTGAATTATGGTAAGAAAGCTTGAACTCTCTTTATTGAATTAATTGTTGTTGGTAGGTTGAATCCACCTTTGGTGGAAGTGTTATATCTTGTTCTTGTGTGGTATTATTGTGAATTGTAGCCATGAAGGCATTGGGGAAGTTGTTGCATAATGTTGGAATATTGTATTATTGTGAATTGAGGCCATGAAGGACATTATATGAGTGTTATTGTATTGTTATATTATTATATATGAATGAGGCTATATGTAAAGTCCTATATGAAACTATATGTAAAGTTTTATGTGAAGCTATATGTGAAGGTATGATGTGAATGAGTTTTATATGAAGCTATATGTGAAGGTATGATGTGAATGAGTTTTATGTGATCTTGTGATGATCCTATGTAAAGTGGATAGCATTGTGAGTTAAAGTATGATTTATCATGATGTATATATGAAATGATGTTGGATTATGAAGTATCCTTAAATGAAAATGTTGTGACTTGGTTGGTAGACTAAAGTGTCCCTCCTTATTACTTAAAGTCTTGAATGCATGAAAGTGTGAAGTGGGCTAGAACTAAGAAATGGTGCCCTTTCTATAAATGCTAAAAGAGGAATTCTAGGCCAAGACTTGAATTGGCAAAACTAAGAAATGGTGCCCTTTCATAAGTCTAGCTTTCCTAAGTAAATGTAAAACCATGAAATCGGTAGACCTAATGGTGGTAGCCCTTCTCATGTGTGAAATGATGAACCTTGGACCGGTAGGCTTAAGGCACCCTTAATGAAAATTGGTAGGCCTAAGGCACCCTTCCAGGGGGATTTAATGAGCTATCCTTAATGAACCTTGATCGGTAGATCCTTGTGGTGCCCTTCTTGGTAGATGTGCTATGGGTCGGTAGACCTAATGATGGTGCCCTCTTTAGCACATACATGTGAATGAAATTACTTTATAGGAACTAAGGCTAAGCACCGAGTGGATATAGTTAAGATGGTAGCTCTCCCGAGTATGAGGCAAGAGTACAATGAACATCTTTGGATATCCCCTAAACCATGTGCCTACATGGGATGTGTCCTAGTTCTACCCTTGGCAAGTAGAACACCTTCCACGGTGTAGGGTTTTATGACACCGGATTCCATGTCTAGCTCGCATGGTCTATGGCGGTTAATGCCTATTCCCATCATGTGGGATGTGCACTCTAGTTATTGGATAGGTTCTACAACGTGTAGGTAGTAGTATGGGATGCTATCTACACATGGCACGAGTAGGCTTTGAAGATACTAAAGTGAGTTCCCTAAGTCTAACGACTATTATGTGAAAGTCCCCTTATGTGCTTGAATGTCACCAAAATGGTTTCTTAAAGAATGTTGGTCTATTGATGTTATGTTGTAAAGAAAATGTCCTTATCTAAGGTAATCTTGAGGAACACTTAAGTGTGCTTGAAGAGGTTGTATGGGCGGTCACTTCTTGTCTTACTCAAGTGTGTCTTAAGGTTATATTAGGTAGAGGTCCTATGGTAATGAAATGGCATGTGTTCCTTTAAAGTTAAGCATGGGTTGTATATGAATATATGTTGAGTATGTATACGGTTGGCTATGGTTTTATATGTGAACATTGACTTAGTATGTTATTGTAATGGTAAATTTCCTTACCTATGGTAACCCTTAGGAACACTTAGGTGTATATGAAGAGATTGTACGGGCGGTTACTTCATGTTTCACTTAAGTGTGGCTTTGGGTAACTTGAGATAGAGGTCAAGAAATGATGAAAAGGATTACCTGTCAATTATGTTCATGTGTTGTACATTGGTACTAGTTGTGCATGATGGCTTGTGATATGAAGCATGATAAGTGGTAAGTTCACATTTGGTGACCTTAGGATGATGCTTTAGTGTGGATGGTGGTATGGGACGCTATCCATACATTGCACAAAGTGTAGTCCAAGGGTTACTTGAGGTGGATGGTTTAAGGTGAAGGAATGGGTTATGTGTGGAGTATGTGCTAAAGTGGTTAATGACTTGTATGTTGGTTATGGTTGGATATTGTGACTCTTATACTTGTATTTTTTTCATGAAGTTTTACCAAATGGCATAAAAGCATGTTTCTCCAATAAACGTCCCTTTTAGCATGTTTTTGCATGGCTTCCATACTTAGTACTTAATTGTGCTAACCCCTTTCTTTCCCTTTTTAACTAAAGTGTAGGGATTTAGAGATGGTGACATGTCATGGCTATTTGATAGGTTTCTAAGTGTTGAAGATGAAGACTTGGTGAGTCCTCATATATTCGAGGACAATACCCCATATGTTCTTTTATGTCTTTTTAGTATTGTTTAAGTTGTGTATGGGATTGGTCCTGAATTTTGTACTCTAAAGTATTAGATGGTTTTGAGACATCATGTATAAAGTCTAAAAAGTCTTCCGCTTGCTATATATTTTTTTTTATGAAATGTTTTCTTGGTAAAGAAAGTTTTAAATTCCTAATGGTTTTTTTTGTGTCTATGCGATGAATGAATGCTAAGAGGCTTGTATTAGACCTCTTCGAGGTCGAGTACGCCCATTACGACTAGGGGGTGATCCCGGGTCGTGACAACATCCTTCACCTCCGAATATATGCGACTTAAACTCAAATATCATTCAACGAAAGTTTCCACCGACTTGAACGTTGAATATATAGGGTGCACACCCTTCACGTCCGAATTATACGACTTAAATACAAATATCTTTCAATGCAAGTTTCCACCTACTTGAACGTTGATTATATAGGTTGCATATCCTTCGCTTCTGAATAAGTTTGACTTAAACTTAAATATATTTCAATGCAAGTCTACATCGACTTGAACGTTGAATATATAGGGTGCACATCCTTCACTTCTGAATAGGTGAGACTTAAATGTCAATATCTTTCAATGCATGTTTACATCGACTTGATCGTTCAATATATAAGGTGCACATCCTTCACGTCCGAATTGATACGACTTAAATGCAAATATATTTCAACGCAAGTTTCCACCGACTTGAACGTTGAATATATAGGGTGCACATCATTCACTTCTGAATAGATGCGACTTAAAGTTAAATATATTTCAATGCAAGTTTACACCGCCTTGAACGTTGAATCTATAGGGTGCACATCCATTACGTCTGAATTGATACGACTTAAATGGAAATATCTTTCAATGCAAGTTTCCACCAACTTGAACGTTGAATATATAAGGTGCACGTCCTTCACCTCCGAATAGATCTGACTTAAATATAAACATATTTCAATGCAAGTTCCACCCACTAGAACGTTGAATAGATAGGGTGCACATCCTTCACATCCGTCTAGATGCTACTTAAATGAAAATATCTTTCAATTCAAGTTTTCACCGACTTGATCATTGAATATATAGGGTGCACATCCTTAACCTCCGAATATATCCGTCTTAAATGTAAATATCTTTCAAATCATGTTTCCACCCACTTGAACGTTGAATAGATAGGCTGCATATCCTTCACCTCCGAATAGATACGACTTAAATGTAAATATCTTTCAACGCAAGTTTCCACCTACTTGAATGTTGAATGATAGGATGTAGATCCTTCACATTTGAATAGATTCGACCTACATCCAAATATATTTCAACCCTAGTTTCCACCGACTTGAATGTTGAATTGATAAGGTACAAAACCTTCACCTCCGAATAGATTCGTCCTACATGCAAATTTCTTTCAACCCTAGTTTCCACCGACTTGATCGTTGATTATATAGGGTTCGCCTCCTTGACCTCTGAATAGATGCAACCTAAATGCAAATATCATTAAATGCAGGTTTCCACTGACTTGAACATTGAATATATAGGGTGCAATTACTTTACGTCCGAATAGATGCGACTTAAATGTAAATATCTATCAATGCAAGTCTCCACCCACGTGAACGTTGAATAGATACTGTGCACATCCTTCATCTCCGAATAGATTCTACCTACATGCTAATTTCTTTCAACCCAAGTTTCCACCGACTTGAACGTTGATTATATAGGGTTCAAATATGTTACCTTCGAATAGATGCAACTTAAATACAAATACCATTCAATGCATGTTTCCACCGACTTGAACGTTAAATATATAGGGTGCACATCCTTCACGTCCGAATAGATGTGACTTAAATGTAAATATCTTTCAATGGAAGTCTCCACCCACTTGAACGTTGAATAGATAGGTTGCACATCCTTCACCTCCAAACAAATGCGACTTAAATATAAGTATCTTTCAGTTCAAGTTTTCACCAACTTGAACGTTGAATATATAGCGTGCACATCCATCACCTCCGAATAGATACGACTTAAATGTAAATATCTTTCAATTCAAGCTTCCACCCACTTGAATGCTGAATAGATAAGGTGAATATTTTTCACCTCTGTATATATACGACTTAAATGCAATTATCTTTCAATGCAAGTTTCCACCGACTTGAACGTTGAATAAATAAGTTGCACGTCCTTCACCTCCGAATAGATGTGACTTAAATGTAAACAACTTTCAATGCAAGTTTCCACCCACTTGAAAGTTGAATAGATTGGGTGC
The DNA here is from genome assembly GCF_900185275.1 of Solanum verrucosum. Lineage (NCBI taxonomy): Eukaryota > Viridiplantae > Streptophyta > Magnoliopsida > Solanales > Solanaceae > Solanum > Solanum verrucosum. Next base: position 559,433 of record NW_026020091.1, on the reverse strand, counting down.
ACATCCTTCACCTCCGTATAGATGCTACTTAAATGCAAATATCATTCAATGCAGGTTTCCATAGACTTGAACATTGAAAAGATAGGGTGCACATCCTTCACCTACGAATAGATTTGACCTACATGCAAATATCTTTCAACCTTAGTTTCCATCGACTTGAACGTTGAATAACTAGGATGCACCTCCTTCACCTCCAAATAGATTTGACCTACATGCAAATATCTTTCAACCCTAGTTTCCACCGACTTGAACGTTAATTATAAAGGGTTCACATCCTTCACCTCCGAATAGATGCCACTTAAATGCCAATATCATTAAGTGCAAGTTTCCACCGACTTGAACATTGAATATGTAAGGTGCACATCCTTCACTTCTGAATAGGTGCGACTTAAACGTAAATATCTTTCAATGCATGTTTACACCGACTTGAACGTTGAATATATAGGGTGCACATCCTTAACGTCCGAATCGATATGACTTAAATCCAAATATCTTTCAATGCAAGTTTCTACCGACTTGAACGTTGAATATATAAGGTGCACGTCCTTCACCTCCGAATAGATGTGACAGAAATGTAAATATCTTTCAATGCAAGTTTCCACCCACTTGAACGTTGAATAGATAGGGTGCACATCCTTCATCTCCCTATATATGCTACTTAAATGCAAATATCTTTCAATTCAAGTTTCCACCTACTTGAACGTTGAATAGATAGGATGCATATCCTTCACCTCCGTATAGATGTGACTTAAATGAAAATATCTTTCAGTGCAGGTTGCCACCGACTTGAATGTTGAATAGATAGGGTGCACATCCTTCACCACCGTATAGATGCTACTTAAATGCAAATATCTTACAATTCAAGTTTCCACCGACTTGAACATTGAATAGATAGGCTGCATATCCTTCACCTTCGAATAGATGCAAGTTAAATGTAAAAATATCTTTCAATGCAAGTTTCCACCTATTTGAATGTTGAATAGATAGGGTGCACATCCTTCACCTCCGAATAGATTCGACCTACATGCAAATTTCTTTCAACCCTAGTTTCCACCAACTTGAACGTTGATTTAATAGGGTTCACATCTTTGACCTCCGAATATGTGCAACTTATATGCAAATATCATTCAATGCAAGTTTCTACCGACTTGAACGTTGAATATATCGGGTGCACATCCTTCACGTTCGAATAGATTTGACTTAAATGTAAATATCTTTCAATGCAAGTCTCCACCCACATGAACGTTGAATAGATAGGGTGCACATCCTTCATCTCTGAATAGATTCGACCTACATGCAAATTTCTTTCAACCCTAGTTTCCACCGACTTGAACGTTGATTATATAGGGTTCACATCCGTGACCTCCGAATAGCTGCAACTTAAATGCAAATATCTTCCAATTCAAGTTTTCACCTACTTGAACGTTGAATATATAGTGTGCACATCCATCACCTCCGAATAGATGAGACTTAAATGTAAATATCTTTCAATGCAGGTTTCCACCCACTTGAACGTTGAATAGATTGGGTGAATATCCTTCACCTCTGTATAGATACGACTTAAATGAAAATAACTTTCAATGCAAGTTTCCACCAACTTGAACGTTGAATATATAAGGTGCACGTCCTTCACCTCCGAATAGATATGACTTAAATGTAAATATCTTTCAATGCAAGTTTCCACCCACTTGAACATTGAATAGATAGGGTGCACATCTTTCACCTCCATATAGATGCTACTTAAATGAAAATATCTTTCAATTCAAGTTTCCACCGACTTAAACATTGAATAAATAGGGTGCACATCCTTCACCTCCGAATAGATGCGTTTTAAATGTAAATATCTTTCAAATCATGTTTCCACCCACTTGAACGTTGAATAGATAGGTTGCATATCCTTCACCTCCGAATAGATGCGACTTAAATGTAAATATCTTTCAACGCAAGTTTCCAACTACTTGAATGTTGAATAGATAGGGTGCAGATCCTTCACCTGTGAATAGATTCGACTTAGATGCAAATAACTTTCAACCCTTGTTTCCATCGACTTAAATGTTTAATAGATAGGGTGCACATCCTTCACGTCCGAATAGATTCGACCTACATGCAAATTTCTTTCAACCCTAGTTTCCACCGACTTGAACGTTGATTATATAGGGTTCACATCCTTGACCTCCGAATAGATACACCTTAAATGCAAATATCATTCAATGCAAGTTTCCACCGACTTTAACGTTGAATATATAGGGTGCACACCCTTCACGTCCGAAATCAGACAACTTAAATGCATATATCTTTCAATGCATGTTTCCACCGATTTGAACGTTGAATATATAGGGTGCTCATCTTTCACCTCTGAATAGATGCGACTTTAATGCAAATGTCTTTCAATGAAAGTTTCGATCGACTTGAACGTTGAATAGATTGGGTGCACATCTTTCACGTTCGAAGAGATTCGACCTACATGAAAATATATTTCAACTCTAGTTTCCACCGACTTTAACATTTAATAGATACGGTGCACATCCGAATAGATTCGACCTACATGCAAATATTATTCAACCCTAATTTCCACCGACTTGAACGTTGATTATATAGGGTTCACATCCTTGACCTCTGAATAGATGCAATTTAAATGCATATATCAATCAATGCAAGTTTCCACCGACTTGAACGTTGAATAGATACGGTGAACATACTTCACCTGCGAATAGATTCGACCTAAATGCAAATATAGTTCAACCCTAGTTTCTACCGACTTGAACGTTGATTTTATAGGGTTCACATCCTTCACCTCCGAATAGATGCAACTTAAATGCATATATCATTCAATGCAAGTTTCCACTGACTTGAACATTGAATATATAGGGTGCACATTCTTCACGTCCGAATTAATACGACTTAAATGCAAATATCTTACAATGCAAGTTTCCACCGACTTGAACATTTAATATAGAAGGTGCATGTCCTTCACCTCTGAATGGATGTGACTTAAATGTAAATAACTTTCAATTCAAGTTACCAACCAATTGAACGTTGAATAGAATGGGTGCACATCCTTCACCTTCGTATAGAAGCGACTTAAATACAAATATCTTTCAATATAGGTTTCCACTGACTTGAACGCTGAATAGATACGGTGCACATACTTCACGTCTGAATAGATGCGACCTAAATGTAAATATATTTCAATGAAAGTCTCCACCCACTTGATAGGGTGCACATCTTTCACCTCCGTATATATTCGACTTAAATGCAAATATCTTTCATTACAGGTTTCCACCGACTTGAACGTTGAATAGATAAGGTGACATTATTCACTTGTTGATTAGATAGGGTGCACATCATTCACCTCCGTATATATTCGACTTAAATGCAAATATCTTTCATTACAGGTTTCCACCGACTAGAACGTTGAATAGATAAGGTGACATTCTTCACTTCTGTGTAGATACCACTACACTGCAAATATCTTTCAACGCACATTTCCACCGACTTGAACGTTGAATATACAGGGTGCACATCCTTGACCTCCAAATATATGCGACTTAAATGTAAATATCTTTCAATGCATGTTTCCACCGACTTGAACGTTGAATATATAGGGTGCACATCCTTCACCTCCAAATATATGCGACCTAAACGCAAATATCTTTCAGTGCCGGTTTCCACCGACTCGAACGTTGAATAAATAGGGTGCACAACCTTTACTTCCGTATAGATGTGACAAAACTGTAACTATCTTTCAACGCAGGTTTCCACCAACTTGAACGTTGAACAGATAGGGTGCACATACTTCACCTCCGAATAGATGCCACTTAAATTCAAATATCTTTCAACGCAATTTTCTACCTACTTAAACGTTGAATAGATTGGGTGCAGATCTTTCACCTCCGAATAGATTCGACCTACATGCAAATATCTTTCAACCCTAGTTTACACTGACATGAACGTTGAATAGATAGTGTGCACATCCTTTACCTCCGAATTGATTCGACCTACATGCAAATATCTTTCAACCCTACTTTCCACAGACTTGAACGTTAATTATATAGGGTTCATATCCTTTACCTCCGAATAGATGCTATTTAAATGCAAATATAATTCAATGCAAGTTTCCACCGACTTGAATGTTGAATATAAAGGGTGCACATCCTTCACTCCTGAATTCATTCGACTTAAATGCAAATATATTTCAATCCAAGTTTCCACCGATTTGAACGTTTTATATATAGGATGCACATATTTCACCTCCGAATATATGCGAGTTAAATCCAAATATCTTTCAATGCAAGTTTTCATCGACTTGAACGTTGAATAGATAGGGTGCACTTGCTTCACCTCCCAATAGATTTGACCTACATGCAAATAACTTGCAACCCTAGTTTCCACCGACTTGACCGTTGAATAGATATGGTGCACATCCTTCACCTTCGAATAAATTTGACAAACATGCAAATATCTTTCAACCCTAGTTTCCACCGACTTAAACGTTGATTCTATAGGGTTCACATCCTTCACCTCTGAATAGATGCGACTTATATGCAAATATCATTATACGCAAGTTTCCACCGACTTGAACGTTGAATATATAGGGTGCGCATCCTTCACCTTCGAATAGATGTGACCTAAATGTAAATAACTTACAATGCAAGTTTCCATCCACTTGAACATTGAATAGATAGGGTGCACATCATTCACCTCCGTATAGAAACGACTTAAATGCAAATATCTTTTAATGTAGGTTTCCACTGACATTAACGTTGAATAGATAGGGTGCACATCCTTCACTTCTGTATAGATGCGAGTGAAATATATATATCTTTCAATGCAAGTTTCCACCGACCTGAACGTTGAATATGTATGGTGCAGATCATTCACCTTCGAATAGATGTGATTTAAAATTAAATATCTTTCAATGCAAGTGTCACGACCCAAGCCTAGGGCCTAGACGTGACATGGCGAATGAGGAACCCGAAGGAACCCCAAACAAGCCTCTCAAACTTGTCATCACACTTCATCGGTCGCGGAAGTACATTCAACATTAATTAACGGGAAATAGGGACTAAGGCAAACAATTTCAAAATGACATCATAGAATAAGAGTCAAGCTCGTTTACAAAATACTTGTCCAACGCACACCTCTACATACATAGATAGGACGGGGGCCATGACATATTACCGGCTCCCCTCATAGTTAAAATACAATTGCAAGCTAAAGTCTCAAAACATAGGAGTAAGAAACATAACATAGCCCTTGAATTATTGAGGACTCACCAACAAACTCGGATAAGCGTCGTACTAGCCACGTGAATGGAGAGAAGGATCAAGAGTAGCTCCGGTCCCTACATGGTGACATCATGTAGGCAAAATATGCGTTAGTACTTGGAATGTACTAAGTATGCGGGGTGCAACACAACAATAAACAAGGACACAATCGAAATACAAGAAATAGTTTCATAGGCATTATGAATAACAATATGAGGATGCATGATCAAAGTGAAGTCAAAACATGTTTAAGTAAATCTATACTAATAGTAGATATCATATGTGTATACATGATCCAACCAATCTATAACCCAACTTAGGATGGGGGATGCCGTTCACACCCGGACACCCTGGTGGCAAGGTATAAACCCCTCACATGGTTGATGTTGGTCACACCCCAAGCATCCTAGGTGGTGAGATATAAACCTCTCACATGGTTGATGTTGGTCACACCCCAAGCATCCTAGGTGGTGAGATATAAACCTCTCACATGGTTGTCCGGTTCTTTTCCCCCGGACCGGGCATGGTCATGCAACACTTTATATAGGAAATTCTCATTAGGCTCTAATGCAATCTCACGTATGGAATGAACATATACACAAGCTTAGTTTGTCATCAACACATCTTTGGAGTTCCATACATCTCATAACTCAAGCTTTAAAGCATCAATTTATCAATTCTCCATAGTTGGACATTTTGTCAAACACCTTGAAGGCATGTAATGGAATCAAAGAGCATGGGAAATAGGGTAGTAATTATGCAGCCAAACCAATGAACAACCTACAACAACACCTTTTTAACACCCACAATACCACATGAAAATCTCCACATCCATTCCAAATTTAGGTTCAAGTTCTAGGGTCACAACACGCTCAAAACAATCACTTTTCATGTTTAAAATTCAATGTGTAGGAAATTATTACAAAGAACAAGACTAATATATGAATCTTAACTTAAACCATGAATTAGTGAGTAGAATAGAGTCTAGGCACTATGGGTGGAAGGACCCATGAGTTCAACACCACATACCTTGAGTTCTTATGAAGGTCTTGAGAGTGTCTTCAATGGAAGCTTGCAACTTGGAACAAGAGTCTCTTCAATCTTGAGGAAGGTTTTGGATTAGGGTTCTTGAGAGAACTTGAGAGAAAATGTGTCTAAGTATGGGAGAGGTGTTTTGGAAATGTTTTAGAGATGAAATTTGAACTAATGCTATATAGGAAATAACATATGCCCTTTGGAAGAAAATCGTCCAACACTTAGAAAAAAAATGGGGCGGGTGAACAGTAAAATTAGCTACTGGAAATTGTCTTTTTTTTGCCGGACAGATTTTACGAAAATGGGCATAACTTCTTCGTCCGAACTCCGAATGAGGTGAAACGAAGTGTGTTAGATAGCTAACTCAAAGGGCTTTCCATGGATATATTATTAGCTACCAAATAATTTGTGTGCTAGGAGATATGACCCTCCAAAGTAGACCCTCGAAAAAGGCTTCACTTGGAAATTTTGGATTTTGATACGGTTGCTCTAAAATTTGGGTTAGACCCATTTCCCACTCAATTTGACCCCCTAAACAAGAATATGAAGTCGGATTTTCGAAAAACGAAACGGATTTTGAGATATATGGAAATTACAATTATAGGTGTTTCCGAAGCACATTTTCGGGCGTTTTTGGGGTCGTTTCAATATCTCCCCCTTGGGAACATTCGTCCCCGAATGTGGAAGAGACGTACAAGGCAAGACTTAGTAAGAACATATCAGCCCCAACATGAATGCAAAAAATTATTTAAACATCACTTCAAGATTTCAAAACTTGGTGTAAAGCATCCATAACTCATCAATTTAAACATGTATGCACATTAATGATTCAGAGGCTGAAATGTAAGACTCGATGGAGTACAAAGGACTTGATTTAATACCTTAGGCTTGAGTGGAGTTGAATAGATAAGGATAACGTCTTTGCATGTCCGCTTCGGCCTCCCAAGTAGCACTCTCCACTTGTTGATTTCTCCAAAGCACCTTAACGGACGCCACTTCTTTGTTCCTCAACCTTTTAACTTGTCTATCTAAGATCTGAACCGGGACTTCTTCATACGTCAAATTATCTTCTACAACACCCACAACCTCAAGAGGTACAATAGCGTTAGGATCACCAACACATTTCCTCAACATCGATACATGGAATACCGGATGAACTAATTCCATCTCCTTGGGCAACCCCAACTCATAGGCTACTTTACCAACCCTTCTTATTATCTCATAAGGACCGACATACCTAGGACTTAATTTCCCCTTCTTACCAAAACGAACCACACCTTTCATTGGAGAAACCTTCAAATAAACCCAATCACCCACTTTGAATTCAAGATCACGTCTCCTCCCATCGGCATAAGACCTTTGACGACTTTGGGCTGTTTTCAACCTCTCCCTAATCATCCTTACCTTCTCAAGAGCATCCATGACCAGATCCGGACCCAACAAGGCCACCTCTCCGACTTCAAACCACCCAACCGGTGACCTACACCGTCTACCATAAAGTGCCTCAAAAGGAGCCATACCGATACTAGAATGATAACTATTGTTGTATGCAAATTCAATCAAAGGAAGATGATCATCCCAACTACCTTTCAACTCCAATACACAAGCTCTAAGCATATCCTCCAAGGTTTGAATTGTTCTTTCGGCTTGGCCATCCGTTTGAGGGTGGAAGGCCGTGCTAAGCTTTACCTTTGTACCAAGACCCCTTTGGAATGACTTCCAAAAGTGAGAAGTGAATTGGGCACCACGATCCGAGATGATAGACAAAGGAATCCCATGCAACCTTACCAATTCATGAATGTACAACTTGGCATACTCTTCAGCCCCGTAAGTAGTTTTAACCGGTAGGAAATGAGCCGACTTTGTCATCCGATCAACCACCACCCAAACCGAATCAAAGCCTCTTCTAGCCTTGGGTAAGCCCACTACAAAATCCATGTTGATTTCTTCCCACTTCCAAGTAGGTATCTCAATGTCTTGAGTTAGGCCACCCGGCCTTTGATGTTCAGCCTTGACTTGTTGACAACTATGGCAACCCGAAACAAATTTTGCAATGTCCTTCTTCATACCGCCCCACCAATACACATCCCTCAAGTCTCTATACATCTTTGTTGACCCCGGATGAATAGAATAAGAAGAATTATGAGCCTCATCAAGGATTCTTTCCCTCACATCATCCACACAAGGAACACATAATCTACCTTGGTACCTAAGGGCACCATCTCCCCCTTGGGAGAAAACCTCCACCTTACCACTACTCACCGAAGCCTTTAATTCTACCAAAGAAGGATCAAGATCTTGCTTGACTATCACCTCATCAACCAAGGAAGACCTTGAACCATCAACAACAACTACTCCTCCACTATCCACCCCTTCTAACCTAACTCCCAATTTGGCCAACCGATGGACCTCCTTAGCCAACTCTTTACTACCTTCCTCCACATGAGCCAAGCTACCCATGGACACTCTACTCAATGCATCCGCCACCACATTAGCTTTCCCCGGATGATAGTGAACACTCATATCATAATCCTTAAGGAATTCTAACCACCTCCTTTGTCTCAAGTTAAGATCTTTTTGTGTGAACACATATTGGAGATTCTTATGGTCGGTGAAGATATCAACATGCACCCCATACAAATAATGACGCCAAATCTTTAAAGCAAAAACCACGGCGGCCAATTCAAGATCATGGGTTGGGTAATTTTTTTCATGAACCTTAAGTTGCCTAGAAGCATAGGCTATAACCTTACCACTTTGCATCAACACACAACCCAAACCAATATGGGAAGCATCACAATAAACAACAAAACCTTCTAACCCATCCGGAAGTGACAAAATAGGAGCGGACACAAGCCTTTCTGTCAAAGTTTGGAAGCTTTCCTCACACTCATCCGACCACACAAATTTAGCCTTCTTTTGAGTCAACTTAGTCATAGGAGAAGCAAGAGAAGAAAACCCTTCTACAAATCTCCTATAATAACCCGCTAAACCTAAGAAACTCCTTATATCCGACGGGGTCAAAGGTCTAGGCCAATTCCTAATAACATCGATCTTCTTAGGATCCACCTTAATACCATCCCCCGACACCACATGGCCTAGGAAAGCAACTTCCTTCAACCAAAACTCACACTTTTCATATTTAGCGTACAACTTCTCTTCCCTCAATCTTTGGAGTACCACCCTCAAGTGACCCTTGTGCTCTTCCTCACCCTGAGAATAGATCAAGATGTCATCTATAAACACCACCACAAAAGAATCAAGGTAGGGTTTGAAAACCCTATTCATCAAATCCATAAAGAGAGCCGGAGCATTAGTCAACCCGAAAGACATCACCACAAACTCATAGTGCCCATACCTAGTACGAAGGGCCGTCTTGGGAATATCACACTCCCTCACCTTCACTTGATGATACCCTGACCGAAGATCAATCTTAGAGAAGTGACTAGCCCCATGCAATTGGTCAAATAAATCGTCAATCCTTGGAAGAGGATACCTATTCTTGATGGTGACCCTATTAAGTTGTCGATAATCAATACACATTCTAAGAGACCCATCTTTCTTCTTCACAAACAAAACCGGAGCACCCCAGGGAGAATGACTAGGTCTAATAAATCCCTTCTCTAACAAATCTTTTAATTGCTCTTTCAACTCTGCCGGGGCCATACGGTAAGGGGGGATAGAAATAGGTTGAGTATCGGGAAGGAGGTCTATACCAAGATCTATCTCCCTTTCGGGAGGGACACCGGGAAGGTCTTCTGGGAAGACATCTAGACACTCATTAACAACCGGAATAGACTCAATAGGAGGGACTTTAGACTCCACATCATTGACTCTCACAATATGGTACAAGCACCCTTTGGAAATCAACCTATGGGCTTTACTGCAAGAAATGAATTTCCCCTTCACCACAACATCCCGGCTCTCCTACTCAAGGACGGGTTCATTAGGAAATCGGAACTTGACTTTACGAGTCCTACAATCAATAGAAGCATAATATGCATGCAACCAATCCATCCCAAGAATAACATCAAAATCCACCATGTTCAACTCAATAAGATCGCAAGGCAACAACTTATTCAATATGCAAACCGGACAATTTCTATACACTTTTCTAGCAACAATAGAGACACCAATGGGAGTAGATACTTCATATGACTCATGCAACAATTCCGACTCAACATGAAATTTTCTAGCAACTAAGGGGGTAACAAAGGAAAGGGTGGCACCCGGATCAATCAAAGTATAAACATCAAGATCAAAGATTTGCAACATACCGGTCACCACATCCGGGGTCTCATTAACACCTTGTCTACCATGCAAAGCATAAAATTGATTGTTCCTTGGGGCACCACTTTGAGAAGCACCTCTACCCAAAGGAGTAGTGTTAGCACTTCGGACCTTGTTGTGGATCTTGGGACATTCAAACCTCTTATGACCCACTTCTCCACATTCAAAGCAAGCACCCGAACCCTTCATGCAAGGACCACCATGCTTTCTCCCACACTTAGGGCATACATCCATAGAACCCACTTCACCTCCCCCTTGAGGTCTAGGAACATTGATAGCAAATCCCCGGTTGACATGAGGGTTTCCTCGGCCTTGATGAAATCTAGCACCCTTAGGGAACCTATTCTCCAATCGGGCCCTCTTGGCCTCGTGCCCCCTTCTCTTCCTCAATTTCTCCTCCTCCATTTGCTCGGCATAAGTCATCAACCGAGACAAATCCATATCTCCAATGAGCATAGCGGACCGACACTCCTCACTAACCAAGTCGGATACACCCATCACAAATTTGTTCATCCTCGACCTAGAGTCGGCCACCAAGTGAGGTGCATACTTGGAGATTTGGACAAATTTGAGGGCATACTCCCTCACACTCATAGCTCCTTGCTTCAAGTTCATGAACTCCACCAACTTTGCCTCCCTAAGCTCAAGAGGGAAGAACTTATTAAGGAAAGAAATTTTAAACTCCTCCCACAACACCACATAGCCATTACCTTTCTCACCCTTCCATTGATCAAACCAAATTTGAGCAACCCCCTTGAGTTGGTAAGCCGCCAATTCCGCCTTCTCACAAGCACCAACATCCATAATGGTCAAGATTTTGCATACCTCATCGATGAACTCCTGCGGGTCCTCATCCACCTTTGAACCATGGAAGACCGGAGGGTTCATCCTCATGAAATCTCTCACCCTTTCCCCAGAGGTGGTAGTTCGAGGAGCTTGGGCTCCTTGTTGCACTTGGTTAGATACCACTTGTGCAAGCATGGTGAGTGCATCACGGAGCTCACCATTGGTGGGTGGCTCTTCCGGTGATCGGGCCCGTCTTCCCCTCATGTTTGGCATGATGATCTAGCAATCAAAGAACAAGCGTTAGGGAGGAATCACCTTATCACACTCTAAGCACGACATAGAACATCAAGAAGGGAAACCTTTCCTAAAACGTTTTGTAGCCTCCCATTCATAGTCGTGGCGCGCTTCACAACCATGATTAGGACTCTACTCAACGCTGTGTGTTGGACTCCGAGGATTTAACAACCTAGTGCTCTGATACCAAGCTTGTCATGACCCAAGCCTAGGGCCTAGACGTGACATGGCGAATGAGGAACCCGAAGGAACCCCAAACAAGCCTCTCAAACTTGTCATCACACTTCATCGGTCGCGGAAGTACATTCAACATTAATTAACGGGAAATAGGGACTAAGGCAAACCATTTCAAAATGACATCATAGAATAAGAGTCAAGCTCGTTTACAAAATACTTGTCCAACGCACACCTCTACATACATAGATAGGATGGGGGCCATGACATATTACCGGCTCCCCTCATAGTTAAAATACAATTGCAAGCTAAAGTATCAAAACATAGGAGTAAGAAACATAACATAGCCCTCGAATTATTGAGGACTCACCAACAAACTCGGATAAGCGTCGTACTAGCCACGTGAATGGAGAGAAGGATCAAGAGTAGCTCCGGTCCCTACATGGTGACATCATGTAGGAAAAATATGCATTAGTACTTGGAATGTACTAAGTATGCGGGGTGCAACACAACAATAAACAAGGACACAATCGAAATACAAGAAATAGTTTCATAGGCATTATGAATAACAATATGAGGATGCATGATCAAAGTGAAGTCAAAACATGTTTAAGTAAATCTATACTAATAGTAGATATCATATGTGTATACATGATCCAACCAATCTATAACCCCAACTTAGGATGGGGGATGCCGTTCACACCCGGACACCCTGGTGGCAAGGTATAAACCCCTCACATGGTTCATGTTGGTCACACCCCAAGCATCCTAGGTGGTGAGATATAAACCTCTCACATGGTTGATGTTGGTCACACCCCAAGCATCCTAGGTGGTGAGATATAAACCTCTCACATGGTTGATGTTGGTCACACCCCAAGCATCCTAGGTGGTGAGATATAAACCTCTCACATGGTTGTCCGGTTCTTTTCCCCCGGACCGGGCATGGTCATGCAACACTTTATATAGGAAATTCTCATTAGGCTCTAATGCAATCTCACGTATAGAATGAACATATACACAAGCTTAGTTTGTCATCAACACATCTTTGGAGTTCCATACATCTCATAACTCAAGCTTTAAAGCATCAATTTATCAATTCTCCATAGTTGGACATTTTGTCAAACACCTTGAAGGCATGTAATGGAATCAAAGAGCATGGGAAATAGGGTAGTAATTATGCAGCCAAACCAATGAACAACCTACAACAACACCTTTTTAACACCCACAATACCACATGAAAATCTCCACATCCATTCCAAATTTAGGTTCAAGTTCTAGGGTCACAACATGCTCAAAACAATCACTTTTCATGTTTAAAATTCAATGTGTAGGAAATTATTACAAAGAACAAGACTAATATATGAATCTTAACTTAAACCATGAATTAGTGAGTAGAATAGAGTCTAGGCACTATGGGTGGAAGGACCCATGAGTTCAACACCACATACCTTGAGTTCTTATGATGGTCTTGAGAGTGTCTTCAATGGAAGCTTGCAACTTGGAACAAGAGTCTCTTCAATCTTGAGGAAGGTTTTGGATTAGGGTTCTTGAGAGAACTTGAGAGAAAATGTGTCTAAGTATGGGAGAGGTGTTTTGGAAATGTTTTAGAGATGAAATTTGAACTAATGCTATATAGGAAATAACATATGCCCTTTGGAAGAAAATCGTCCAACACTTAGAAAAAAAATGGGGCGGGTGAACAGTAAAATTAGCTACTGGAAATTGTCTTTTTTTGCCGAACAGATTTTACGAAAATGGGCATAACTTCTTCGTTCGAACTCCGAATGAGGTGAAACGAAGTGTGTTAGATAGCTAACTCAAAGGGCTTTCCATGGATATATTATTGGCCACCAAATAATTTGTGTGCTAGGAGATATGACCCTCCAAAGCAGACCCTCGAAAAAGGCTTCACTTGGAAATTTTGGATTTTGATACGGTTGCTCTAAAATTTGGGTTAGACCCATTTCCCACTCAATTTGACCCCCTAAACAAGAATATGAAGTCGGATTTTCGAAAAACGAAACGGATTTTGAGATATATGGAAATTACAATTATAGGTGTTTCCGAAGCACATTTTCGGGCGTTTTTGGGGTCGTTTCAGCAAGTTTCCACCAACTTGAACGTTGAATAGATAAAGTGCACAACCTTCACTTCCGAATAGATGCGACTTAAATTCAAATATCTTTCAACGCAAATTTCCACCTACTTGAACGTTGAGTAGATAGGGTGCACATCCTTCGGCTCCAAATAGAATCGACCTATATGCAAATATCTTTCAACCCTAATTTCCACTGACTTGAACATTGATTATATAGGGTTCACATCCTTTACCTCTGAATAGATATGACTTAAATGCAAATATCATTCAATGAAAGTTTCCACCGACTTGAATGTTGAATATGTAGGGTGCACATCCTTCATGTCCGAATAGATGTGACTTAAATGTAAATATCTTTTAATGCAAGTCTACAACCACTTGAATGTTGAATAGATAGGATCAACATCCTGCACCTCCATATAGATTCGACTTAAATGCAAATATCTTTCAGTACAAGTTTCCACCGACTTGAGCGTTGAATAGATATGGTGCACATCCTTCATCATCGAATAAATGCGACTGAAATAGAAATATCTTTCAATACAAGTTCCCACTAATTTGAACATTGATTAAATAGGGGGCACATCTTTGACCTCCGAATAGATGCGACTTAAATGTAAATATCTTTCAATGCAACTTTCCACCCACTTGAACGTTGAATAGATAGGTTGCACATCCTTCACCTCTAAATATATCTTTTAACGCACGTTTCCTCCAACTTGAACGTTGAATAGATAGAGTGCACAACCTCCACTTCCGAATAGATGCGAATTAAATGCAAAAATCTTTCAACGCAATTTTGCACCTACTTGAACGTTGAATAGATATGGTGCACTTCTTTCACCTCCGAATTGATTTGACCTACATGCAAATATATTTCAACCCTAGTTTCCAACGACTTGAACATTGATTATATATGGTTCACATCATTTACCTTCGAATAGATGCGACTTCAATGCAAATATCAATCAATGCAAGTTTCCACCGACTTGAATGTTGAATATGTAGGGTGCACATCCTTCACGTCTGAGTAGATGCGACTTAAATGTAAATATCTTTCAATGCAAGTCTCCACCCACTTGAACGTTGATTAGATAGGGTGTATATTCTTCACCTCCGTATAAATTCGATAAAATGCAAATATCTTTCAGTGCAGGTTTCCACCGACTTGAACGTTGAATAGATAAGGTGACATTCTTCACTTCCGTATAGATGCGACTACACTGCAAATATCTTTCAACGCACATTTCCACAGACTTGAACGTTGAATAGATAGGGTGCACATCCTTCATCATCGAATAAATGCGACTGAAATATAAATATCTTTCAATACAAATTTCCACCGACTTGAACGTTGAATATATAAGGTGCACATCCTTGACCTTCAAATAGATTGGTTCTACATCCAAATTTCTTTCAACCCTAGTTCCACCGACTTGAATGTTGAATATATAGGGTTCATAACCTTGACCTCCGAATATATGCGACTTAAATGCAAATATCATCCAATGCAAGTTTCCACCGACTTGAACGTCGAATATATAGGGTGCACATCCTTCACCTTCGAATATATGTGACTTAAATGTAATTATCTTTCAATGCAAGTTTCCACCCACTTGAACGTTGAATAGATAGGTTGCACATCCTTCACCTCTGTATAGATGTGACTAAACTATAGATATCTTAAAACACAAGTTTCCACCGACTTGAACGTTGAATAGATAAGATGCACATCCTTCATCATCGAATAAATGCTACTGAATTAGAAATATTTTTCAATACAAGTTTCCACCAACTTGAACGTTGAATATATAGGGTGCACATCCTTGACCACCGAATAGATGTGACTTAAATGTAAATATATTTCAATGCAAGTTTCCAACCACTTGAACGTTGAATAGATAGGCTGCACATCCTTCACCTCGAAACAGATGCGGCTTAAATGTAAATATCTTTCAATTCAAGTTTCCACGTACTTGAACGTTAAATACATTGGGTACACATCCTTCACCTCCGAATATATACGACTTAAATGTAAATATTTCTCAATGCAAGTTTCCACCCACTTGAACGTTGAATAAATAGGTTGCACATACTTCACCTCCAGATAGATGCGACTAAACTATAGATATCTTAAAACGCAAGTTTCCACCGACTTGAACGTTGAATAGATAGGGTGCACATCTTTCATCATCGAATAAATGCGACTGAATTAGAAATATCTTTCAATACAAGTTTCCACCAGCTTGAACGTTCAATATATAGGGTTGCACATCATTCACCTCTGAACAGATGCGACTTTAATGTAAATATCTTTCAATTCAAGTTTCCACAGACTTGAACATTGAATAAATAGAGTGCACATCCGTCACCTCCGTATATATGTGACCTAAATGTAAATATCTTTCACTGCAAGTTTCCACCCACTTGAACGTTGAATAGATCGGTTGCACATCCTTCACCTCCGTATTTATGCGACTAAACTGCAAATATCTTTCAACGCAACTTTCCACCGACTTGAATGTTGAATAGATAGGGTGTAGATCCTTCACCTCCGAATAGATTCAACCTACATGCAAATATCTTTCAACCCTAGTTTCCATCGACA
The DNA here is from genome assembly GCF_900185275.1 of Solanum verrucosum. Classification (NCBI taxonomy): domain Eukaryota; kingdom Viridiplantae; phylum Streptophyta; class Magnoliopsida; order Solanales; family Solanaceae; genus Solanum; species Solanum verrucosum. The sequence goes on along the minus strand of NW_026020091.1, from coordinate 542,881 downwards.
TGAACGTTGAATAGATAGGGTGAACATCCTTCACCTCTGAATAGATTCGACCTACATGCAAATATCTTTCAACCCAACCTTCCACATACTTGAACGTTGATTATATAGGGTTCACATCCTTTACCTCCGAATAGATGCTATTTAAATGCAAATATCATTCAATGCAAGTTTCCACAGACTTGATTGTTGAATATATAGTGTGCACATCCTTCACGTCCGAATTTATTCGACTTAAATTCAAATATCTTTCAACCCAAGTTTCCACCGACTTGAACGTTGAATATATTGGGTGCACATCTTTCACGTCCGAAATGATACGACTTAAATGCAAATATCTTTCAATGCAAGTTTCCACCGACATGAAGGTTGAATATATAAGGTGCACATCTTTCACCTCCGAATAGATGCGACTTAAATGTAAATTTCTTTCAATGCATGTTTCCACCCACTTGAACGTTGCATATATAGGCTACATATCTTTCACCTCCGAATAGATACGACTAAAATGTAAAAATCTTTCAATGCAACTTTCCACCGACTTGAATGTTGAATATATAGGGTGCACATCCTTCACCTCTGTATAGAAGCGACTTAAATGCAAATATCTTTTAATGCAGGTTTCCACTGACTTTAACGTTAAATAGATAGGGTGCACATCCTTCACTTTTGTATAGATGCGAGTGAAATAGAAATATCATTCAATGCAAGTTTTCATCGACTTGAACGTTAGATATATATGGTGCACATCCTTCACCTCCGAATCGATGTGGCTTAAAAGTAAATATCTTTCAATGCAAGTTTCCACCAACTTGAACGTTAAATAGATAGAGTGCACACCCTTCACTTCAGAAGAGATGCGACGTAAATTCAAATATCTTTCAACGCAAATTTCCACCTACTTATACGTTGAATAGATACGGTGCACATCCTTCGCGTCTGAATAGATTCGACCTACATGAAAATATCTTTCAACCATAGTTTCCACCGACTTGAACGTTGATTATATAGGGTTCACATCTTTTACGTCCGAACGGATGCGACTTAAATGCAAATATCATTCAATGCAAGTTTCCACCGACTTGAATGTTGAATATGTAGGGTGCACATCCTTCGCATATGAATAGATTCGACTTAATTGTAAATATCTTTCAATGCAGGTCTCGACCCACTTGAACGTTGATTAGATAGGGTGATCATCCTTAACCTCCGTATAGATTCGACTTAAATGCAAATATTTTTCAGTGCAGGCTTCCACCGACTTGAACGTTGAGTAGATAAGGTGACATTCTTCACTTCTGTATAGATGCGACTACACTGCAAATATCTTTCAGCGCACATTTCGACCGACTTGAACGTTGAATAGATAGGGTGCACATCGTTCATAATCGAATAAATGCGACTGAAATAGAAATATCTTTCAATACAAGTTTCCACCAACTTGAACGTTGAATAGATAGGTTGCACATCCTTAGCCTACGAATACATACGACTTAAGTGTAAATATCTTACAATGCAAGTTTCCACCCACTTGAACATTGAATAGATAAGGTGCACATTTTTCACCTCCGTATTAATGCCACTAAACTGCAAATATCTTTTAACGCAAGTTTCCACCTACTTGAACGTTGAATATATAGGATGCACATCCTTGACCACCGAATAGATGCGACCAAAAAATAAATATCTTTCAATGCAGGTCTCCAACCACTTGAACGTTGAATAGATAGGCTGCACATCCTTCACCTCTGAACAGATGCGACTTAAATGTAAATATCTTTCAGTTCAAGTTTCCACAAAATTGAACGTTGAATACATATGGTGCACATCCTTCACATCCGAATATATGCGACTTAAATGTAAATATTTTTCAATTTAAGTTTCCACCCACTTAAACGTTGAATAGATAGGGTGCACATCCTTCACCTCCTTATAGATGCGACTAAACTGCAAATATCTTTCAACTGAAGTTTCCACCGACTTGAACTTTGAATAGATAGGGTGCACATACTTCACCTCTGAATAGATGCGACTTAAATGCAAATATCATTCAACGCAATTTTCAACCTACTTGAACGGTTAATAGATAGGGTTCACATCTTTCACCTCCGAATCGATTCGACCTACATGCAAATATCTTTCAACCCAAGTTTCCACCGACATGAAGGTTGAATAGATAGGTTGCACCTCCGAATAGATGCGATTTAAATGCAAAAATCATTCAATGGAAGTTTTCACCGACTTGAATGTTGAATATATAGGGTGCACATCCTTCACGTCTGAATTTATACGACTTAAATGCAAATATCTTTCAATACAAGTTTCCACCGACTTGAACGATGAATACATAGGATGCATATATTTCACCTCCGAATAGATGCGACTTAAATGCAAATATCTTTAAATGCAAGTTTCCATCAACTTGAACGTTGAATAGATAGGGTGCACATACTTTACCTCCGAATAGATTCGACCTACATGCAAATATCTTTCAACCCTAGTTTCCATCGACTTGAACGTTGAATAGATAGGGTACACATCCTTCACCTCCGAATAGATTCGACGTACATGCAAATATTTTTCAACCCCAGTTTCCACCGACTTGAATGTTGATTATATAGGATTCACATCCTTGACATCCGAATAGATGCGACTTTAATGCAAATATCTTTCCAACCAAGTTTCCACCGATTTGAACGTTTAATATATATGGTGCACATCCTTCACTTCCGAATAGATGTGATTTAAAAGTAAATATGTTTCAATGCACGTTTCCACCCACTTGAACGTTGAATAGATAGACTACATATATTTCATCTACGAATTGATGCGACTTAAATGTAAATATCTTTCAATGCACCTTTCCAACGACTTGAACATTGAAAATAAATGGTGCACATCCTTCACCTTCGAATAGATGTGACTTAAATGTAAATAACTTTCAATTCAAGTTTCCATCCACTTGAATGTTGAATAGATAGGGTTCACATCATTCACCTCTGTATAGAAGTGACTTAAATGCAAATATCTTCCAATGATGGTTTCCACCGACTTGAATGTTGAATAGATAGGGTGCACATCCTTCACTTCCGTATAGATGCGACTGAAATAGAAATATCTCTCGATGCAAGTATTCACCGACTTGAACGTTGAATAGATTGGGTGCACATCCTTCACCTCCGTATAGATGCGACTAAATTACAAATATCTTTCAACGCAAGTATCCACCGACTTGAACGTTGAATAGATAGGGTGCACATACTTCACCTCCGCATAGATGCGAGTAAAATGCAATTATCTTTCAACGCAATTTTCTACCTACTTGAACGTTGAATAGATAGGGTGTACTTACTTCTCCTCTATATAGATGCAACTTAAATGCAACTTTCTTTCAGTGCAGGTTTCCACCGATTGGAACGTTGAATAGATAGGGTGCACATCCTTTACCTCCAAATAGATTCGACCTACATGCAAATATCTTTCAACCCTAGTTTCCATCGACTTAAATGTTGAATAGATAGGGTGCATATACTTCACTTCCGAATAGATGCCACTAAAATGCAATTATGTTTCAACGCAATTTTCTACATACTTGACGTTGAATAGATAGGGTGCACATGCTTCACCTTTTAATAGATTCGAACTACATGCAAATATCTTTCAACCCTACTTTCCACAGACTTGAACATTGATTATATAGGGTTCACATCCTTTACCTACGAATAGATGCTACTTAAATGGAAATATCTTTCAATGCAAGTTTCCATCGACTTGAACGTTGAATAGATAGTGTGCACATCCTTCACCCAGGAATTGATTCGCCCTACATGGAAATATCTTTTAACCCTAGTTTCCACCGACTGGAATGTTGAATAGATCGGGTGAACATCCTTCACCTTCTTATAAATTAAACCTACATGCAAATATCTCTCAACCCTAGTTTCTACCGACTCGAACTTTGATTATATAGGGTTCACATCCTTTACCTACGAATAGATGCGACTTTAATGCAAATATCTTTCCATCCAAGTTTCCACCGATTTGAACGTTGAATATATATGGTGCACATCCTTCACCTCCGAATAGATGTGTCTTAGATGTAAATATTTTTCAATGCACCTTTCCATCGACTTGAAGATTGAATATATACAGTGCATATCCTTCACCTTCGAATAGATGTGACTTAAATGTATATAACTTTCAATGCAAGTTTCCACCCACTTGAACGTTGAATATATTGGGTGCACATCCTTCACCTCCGTATAAAAGAGACTTAAATGCAAATATCTTTCAATGCAGGTTTCCACCGATTTGAACGTTGAATAGATAGGGTGCACATCCTTCACTTCTGTATAGATGTGACTGCAATAAAAATATCTTTCAATGCAAGTTTCCACCGACTTGAACGTTGAATAGATTGGGTGTATATCCTACACCTCCGTATAGATGCGACTAAATTGGAAATATCTTTCAACGCAAGTTTCCACCTACTAGAACGTTGAATAGATAGGGTGCACATACTTCACCTCCGAATAGATGCGACTTAAATGCAAGTATCTTTCATCGCAATTTTCCACCTACTTGAATGTTGAATAGATAGGGTCCATATCCTTCACCTCCGAATTGATTCGATCTACATGCAAATATCTTTCAACCCTAGTTTCCACCGACATGAACGTTGAATAGATCGGGTGCACATCCTTCATCTCTGAATAGATTTGACCTACAAGCAGTTATCTTTCAACCCTACTTTCCACAGACTTGAACATTGATTATATAGGGTTCACATCCTTCACCTCCGAATCGATTCAACCTACATGTAAATATCTATCAACCCTAGTTTCCACCAACTTGAACGTTTAATAGATAGGGTGAACATCCTTCACCTCCGAATGAATTCGACCTACATGCAAATATCTTCCAACCCTAGTTTCCACCGACTTGAACGTTGATTATATAGGGTTCACATCCTTGACATCCGAATAGATGCCACTTAAATGTCTATATCTTTCAATGCAATATTCCACCGACTTGAATGTTTAATATGTAGGGTGCACATCATTCACCTCTGAATAGATACGACTTAAATGCAAATTTCTTTCAATGCAAGTTTCCATCAACTTGAACATTTAATAGATAGGGTGTACATCATTCACCTCCGAATAGATTCGACCTACAAGCAAATATCTTTCAACCCTAGTTTCCCCCGACTTGAACGTTGAATAGATAGGGTGCACATCCTTCACCTCCGAATAGATGCAACTTAAATGCAAATATCATTCAATGCAAGTTTCCAATGACTTGAACATTGAATATATAGGGTGCACATCCTTCACGTCCGAATTGATACGACTTAAATGCAAATATCTTTCAAAGCAAGATTCCACCGACTTGAAGGTTGAATATATAAGGTGCACATCCTTCACCTCCGAATAGATGCGACTTAAATGTAAATATCTTGCAATGCATGTTTCCACCCACTTAAACGTTGAATAGCTAGGCTGCATATCCTTCACCTCTGAATAGATGCGACTTAAATGTAAAAATCTTTCAAATCAACTTTCCACCGACTTGAACATTGAATACATAGGGTGCACATCCTTCAATTTCGAATAGATGTGACCTAAGTGTAATTAACTTTCAACGCAAGTTTCCACCCACTTGAACGTTGAATAGATAGGGTTCACATCCTTCACCTCCGTATAGAAGCGACTTAAATGCAATTATCTTTTAAATGCAGGTTTCCACCGACTTAAATGTTTAATAGATACGGTGCATCCTTCACTTCCGTACAGATGCGAGTGAAATAGAAATATCTTTCAATGCTAGTTTCCACCGACTTGAACGTTGAATATATATGGTGCACATCCTTCACCTCCGAATAGATGTGACTTAAAATTAAATATGTTTCAATGCAAGTTTCCACCCACTTGAACGTTGAATAGATAGGCTACATATATTTCATCTCCAAATAGATGCGACTTAAATGTAAATATATTTCAATGCACATTTCCACCGACTTGAACATCGAATATATACGGTGCACATCCTTCACCTTCGAATAGATGTGACTTAAATGTAAATAACTTTCAATTCAAGTTTCCACCCACTTGAATGTTCAATAGATAGGGTGCATATCCTTCACCTCCGTATAGAAGTGACTTAAATGCAAATATCTTCCAATGATGGATTCCACCGACTTGAATGTTGAATAGATAGGGTGCACATCCTTCACCTCCGTATGGATGCGACTAAACTACAAATATCTATCAACGCAAGTATCCACCGACTTGAACGTTGAAAAGATAGGGTGCACATACTTCACCTCCGAATAGATGCGAGTAAAATGTAATTATCTTTCAACGCAATTTTCTACCTACTTGAACGTTGAATAGATAGGGTGTACTTACATCTCCTCTGTATAGATGTGACTTAAATGCAAGTATGTTTCAGTGCAGGTTTCCACCGATTGGAACGTAAAATAGATAGGGTGACATCCTTCCTTTCCCTATAGATACGTCTTAAATGTAAACATCTTTCAACGCAGGTTTCCACCCACTTGAACATTGAATAGATAGGTTGCATATATTTCACCTCCGAATAAATGCGACTTAAATGTAAATATCTTTCAATACAACTTTCTACCGACTTAAACGTTGAATATATACGGTGCACATCCTTCACCTTCGAATAGATGTGACTTTAATGTAAATAACTTTCAATGCAAGATTCCACTCACTTGAACGTTTAATAGATAGGGTTCACATCATTTACCTCCATATAGAAGCGACTTAGATGCAAATATCTTTCAATGCAGGTTCCCACCGACTTGAAAGTTGAATCGATAGGGTGCACATCCTTCACTTCCGTATAGATGCGACTGAAATAAAAATATCTTTCAATGTAAGTTTCCACCGACTTGAACGTTGAATAGATTGGGTGCACATCCTTCACCTCCGTATAGATGCGACTAAACTAAAATATCTTTCAACGCAAGTATCCACCGACTTGAACGTTGAATAAATAGGGTGCACATACTTCACCTCCGAATAGATGCGACTAAAATGCAATTATCTTTCAACAAAATTTTCTACCTACTTGAACGTTGAAGAGATAGGGTGCACATCCTTTACCTCCGAATGGATTCGACCTATATGTAAATATCTTTCAACCCTAGTTTCCATCGACTTGAACGCTGAATAGATAGGGTGCACAAACTTCACTTCCGAATAGATGCGACTAAAACGAAATTATCTTTCAACGCAATTTTCTACCTACTTGACGTTGAATAGATAGGGTGCACATGCTTCACCTTTGAATAGATTCGACCTATATGCAAATATCTTTCAATCCTACTTTCCACAAACATGAACATTGATTATATAGGGTTCACATCCTTTATCTACGAATATATGCTACTTAAATGGAAATATCTTTCAATGCAAGTTTTCATCGACTTGAACGTTGAATAGATATGGTGCAAATTCGTCACCTAGGAATAGATTCGACCTACACGGAAATATCTTTCAACCCTAGTTTCCACCGACTTGAATGTTGAATAGATAGGGTGAACATCCGTCACCTTCGAATAAATTCCACCTACATGCAAATATCTTTGAACCCTAGTTTCCACCGAATCGAACGTTGATTATATAGGGTTCACATCCTTTACCTACGAATAGATGGAACTTTAATGCAAATATCTTTCCATCCAAGTTTCCACCGATTTGAACGTTGAATATATATTGTGCACATCCTTCACCTCCGAATAGATGTGACTTAAAAGTAAATATTTTGCAATGCAAGGTTCCACCCACTTGAACGTTGAATAGATAGGCTACATATATTTCACCTCCGAATAGATGCGACTTAGATGTAAATATCTTTCAATGAACCTTTCCACCGACTTGAATGTTGAATATATACGGTGCACATCCTTCACCTTCGAATAGATGTGACTTAAATGTAAATAACTTTCAATACAAGTTTCCACCCACTTGAACGTTGAATAGATTGGGTTCACATCCTTCACCTCCGTATAGAAGCGACTTAGATGTAAATATCTTTCAACGCGAGTATCCACCGAGTTGAACGTTGAATCGATAGGGTGCACATACTTCACCTCCGAATAGATGCGACTAAAATGCAATTATCTTTCAACGCAATTTTTTACCTACTTAAACGTTGAATAGATAGGGTGCACATCCTTTTCCTCCGAATAGATTCGACCTACGTGCAAATATCTTTCAACCCTAGTTTCCATCGACTTGAACGTTGAATATATAGGGTGCACATAATTCACTTCCGAATAGATGGGACTTAAATGCAAATATCTTTCATCGCAATTTTCCACCTACTTGAATGTTGAATAGATAGGGTGCACATCCTTCACCTTCGAATAGATACGATCTACATGCACATATCTTTCAACCCTAGTTTCCACCGATATGAATGTTGAATAGATTGGGTGCACATCCTTCACCTCTGAATAGATTTGACCTACATGCAATTGTCTTTCAACCCTACTTTCCACAGACTTGAACATTGATTATATAGGGTTCACATCCTTTACCTAGAAATATATGCAACTTAAATTGAAATATCTTTCAATGCAAGTTACCATCGACTTGAAACGTTGAATAGATAGGGTACACATCCTTCACCTCCGAATCGATTCAACCTACATGTAAATATCTATCAACCCCAGTTTCCACTAACTTTAACGTTTAATAGATAGGGTGCACATCCTTCACTTTCGAATAAATTCGACCTACATGCAAATATCTTCCAACCCTAGTTTCCACCGACTTGAACGTTGATTATATAGGGTTCACATCCTTTACCTATGAATAGATGCGACTTTAATGCAAATATCTTACAATGCAAGTTTCCACCCACTTGAACGTTGAATAGATAGGGTGCACATCTTTCACCTCCATATAGAAGCGACTTAAATGCAAATATCTTTCAATGCATGTTCCCACCGACTTGAGCGTTGAATAGATAGGGTGCACATCCTTCACTTCCGTATAAATGCGACTGAAATAGAAATATCTTTCAATGAAAGTTTCCACCGACTTGAAAGTTGAATAGATAGGGTGCACATTCTTCACCTCCGTATAGATACGACTAAACTACAAATATCTTTCAACGCAAGTTTCCACCGACTTGAAGGTTGATAGATATGGTGCACATACTTCACCTAGGAATAGATGCGACTTAAATGCAAATATCTTTCAGTTCAGATGTACACCCACTGGAACGTTGAATAGATAGGGTGACATCCTTCACTTCCGCATAGATACGACTTAAATGCAAATATCTTTCAGTGCAGGTTTACACCCACTGGAACGTTGAATAGATAGGGTGACATCCTTCACTTCCGTATAGAACCGACTTAAATGCAAATATCTTTTAAATGCTGGTTACCACCGACTTGAACGTTGAATAGATAGGGTGCACATCATTTACTTCCATATAGATACGAGTGAAATAGAAATATCTTACAATGTAAGTTTTCATCGATTTGAATGTTGAATATATATGGTGCACATCCTTCACCTCCGAATAGATGTGACTTAAAATTAAATATCTTTCAATTCAAGTTTCCACCCACTTGAATGTTGAATAGATAGGAGAATACATCCATCACTTCCGTATAGAAGTGACTTAAATGCAAATATCTTTCAATGATGGTTTCCACCGACCTAAACGTTGAATAGATAGGGTGCACATCCTTCACTTCTGTATAGATGCGACTGAAATAGAAATATCTTTCAATGCAAGTTTCCTTCAATTTGAACGTTGAATAGATAGGGTGCACACCATTCACCTAGGAATATATTCGACCAACATGCAAATATCTTTCAACCCTAGTTTCCACCGACTTGAACGTTGGATAGATATGGTGTACATCCTTCACCTCTGAATAGATTCGACCTACATGCAAATATCTTTCAACCATAGTTTCCACCGACATGAACGATGAATAGATAGGGTGCACATCCTTCACCTCTGAATAGATTCGACCTACATGCAAATATCTTTCAACCCTACTTTCCACAGACTTGAACATTGATTATATAGGGTTCACATCCTTTACCTACGAATAGATGCTACTTAAATGGAAATATCTTTCAATGCAAGTTTCCATCGACTTGAACGTTGAATAGATAGGGTGCACATCCTTCACCTAGGAATAGATTCGACCTACATTCAAATATCTTTCAACACTAGTTTCCACCGACTTGAATGTTGATTAGATAGGGTGCACATCCTTCACCTTCAAATAAATTCGACCTACATGAAAATATCTTTCAACCCTAGTTTCCACCGACTTGAACGTTGATTATATAAGGTTCACATCGTTTACCTACGAATAGATGCGACTTTAATGCAAATATCTTTCCATGCAGGTTTCCTCCGATTAGAACGTTGAATATTTATGGTGCAGATCCTTCACCTCCGAATAGATGTGACTTAAAAGTAAATATTTTGCAATGCAAGGTTCCACCCACTTGAACGTTGAATAGATACGCTACATATATTTCACCTCCGAATAGATGCGACTTAAATGTAAATATCTTTCAATGCACCTTTCCGCCGACTTGAACGTTAAATATATACGGTGCACATCCATCACCTTCGAATAGATGTGACTTAAATGTAAATAACTTTCAATACAAGTTTCCACCCACTTGAACGTCGAATAGATTGGGTGCACATCCTTCACCTCCGTATAGAAGTCATTTAAATGCAAATATCTTTCAATGCACGTTTCCACCGATTTGAACATTGAATAGATAGGGTCCACATCCTTCACTTCTATATAGACATGACTGCATTAAAAATATCTTTCAATGAAAGTTTCCACCGACTTGAACGTTGAATATATACGGTGCACATCCTTCACATTCGAATAGATGTGACCTAAATGTAAATAACTTTCAATACAAGTTTCCACCCACTTGAATGTTGAATAGATAGGGTGCACATCCATCACCTCCGTATAGAAGGAACTGAAATGAAAATATATTTCAATGATGGTTTCCACCGACTTTAACGTTGAATAGATAGGGTGCACATCCTTCACTTCCGTATAGATGTGACTGAAATAGAAATATGTTTCAATGCAAGTTTCCACCGACTTTAACGTTGAATATATAAGGTGCACTTCCTTCTCCTCTGTATAGATGCTATTTAAATGCAAATATCTTTCAGTGGAGGTTTCCACCCGTTGGAACGTTGAATAGATAGGGTGACCTCCTTCACGTCCGTATAGGTACGACTTAAATGTAAATATCTTTCAACGAAGGTTTCCACCCACTTGAACATTGAATAGATAGGTTGCATATATTTCACCTCCGAATAGATGCAACTTAAATGTAAATATCTTTCAATGCAACTTTCCACCCACTTGAACGTTCAATATATACAGTGCGCATCCTTCACCTACGAATAGATGCGACTTAAATGCAAATATCTTTCAACAAAATTTTCCACCTACATGAACGTTGAATAGATAGGGTGCACATCCTTCACTTCCGAATATATTCGACCTACATGCAAATATCTATCAACCCTAATTTCCACCGACATGAACGTTGAATAGATCGGGTGCACATCCTTCACCTATTAATAGATTCGACCTAAATCCAATTATCTTTCAACCCTACTTTCCACAGACTTGAACATTGATTATATAAGGTTCACATCCTTTACCTACAAATAGATGCAACTTAAATTAAAATATCTTTCAATGCAAGTTTCCATCGACTTGAACGTTAAATAGATAGGGTATACATCGTTCACCTACGAATCGATTCAACATACATGCAAATATCTATCAACCCTAGTTTCCACCAACTTGAACTTTTAATAGATAGAGTGCACATCCTTCACCTTCGAATAAATTCGACCTACATGCAAATATCTTCCAACCCTAGTTTCCACCGACTTGAACGTTGATTATGTAGGGTTCACATGCTTTACCTATGAATAGATGCGACTTTAATGCAAATATCTTACAATGCAAGTTTCCACCCACTTGAACGTTGAATAGATAGGGTGCACATCTTTCACCTCCATATAGAAGCGACTTAAATGCAAATATCTTTCAATGCATGTTCCCACCGACTTGAGCGTTGAATAGATAGGGTGCACATCCTTCACTTCCGTATAAATGCGACTGAAATAGAAATATCTTTCAATGAAAGTTTCCACCGACTTGAAAGTTGAATAGATAGGGTGCACATTCTTCACCTCCGTATAGATACGACTAAACTACAAATATCTTTCAACGCAAGTTTCCACCGACTTGAAGGTTGATAGATATGGTGCACATACTTCACCTAGGAATAGATGCGACTTAAATGCAAATATCTTTCAGTTCAGATGTACACCCACTGGAACGTTGAATAGATAGGGTGACATCCTTCACTTCCGTATAGATACGACTTAAATGCAAATATCTTTCAGTGCAGGTTTACACCCACTGGAACGTTGAATAGATAGGGTGACATCCTTCACTTCCGTATAGAACCGACTTAAATGCAAATATCTTTTAAATGCTGGTTACCACCGACTTGAACGTTGAATAGATAGGGTGCACATCATTTACTTCCATATAGATACGAGTGAAATAGAAATATCTTATATTGTAAGTTTTCACCGATTTGAACGTTGAATATATATGGTACACATCCTTCACCTCCGAATAGATGTGACTTAAAATTAAATATCTTTCAATTCAAGTTTCCACCCACTTGAATGTTGAATAGATAGGAGAACACATCCATCACCTCCGTATAGAAGTGACTTAAATGCAAATATCTTTCAATGATGGTTTCCACCGACCTAAAGGTTGAATAGATAGGGTGCACATCCTTCACTTCTGTATAGATGCGACTGAAATAGAAATATCTTTCAATGCAAGTTTCCTTCGATTTGAACGTTGAATAGATAGGGTGCACACCCTTCACCTAGGAATATATTCGACCAACCTGCCAATATCTTTCAACTCTAGTTTCCACCGACTTGAACGTTGGATAGATATGGTGCACATCCTTCACCTCCGAATAGATTCGACCTACATTCAAATATCTTTCAACCATAGTTTCCACGGACATGAACGAAGGATATATAGGGTGCACATCCTTCACCTCTGAATAGATTAGACCTACATGCAAATATCTTTCAACCCTACTTTCCACAGACTTGAACATTGATTATATAGGGTTCACATCCTTTACCTACGAATAGATGCTACTTAAATGTAAATATCTTTCAATGCAAGTTTCCATCGACTTGAACGTTGAATAGATAGGGTGCACATCCTTCACCTAGGAATAGATTCGACCTACATGCAAATATCTTTCAACACTAGTTTCCACCGACTTGAATGTTGATTAGATAGGGTGCACATCCTTCACCTTCGAATAAATTCGACCTACATGCAAATATCTTTCAACCCTAGTTTCCACCGACTTGAACGTTGATTATATAAGGTTCACATCGTTTACCTACGAATAGATGCGACTTTAATGCAAATATCTTTCCATGCAGGTTTCCACCGATTAGAACGCTGAATATATATGGTGCAGATCCTTCATCTCCGAATAGATGTGACTTAAAAGTAAATATTTTGCAATGCAAGGTTCCACCCACTTGAACGTTGAATAGATTGGGTGCACATCCTTCACCTCCGTATAGAAGCGATTTAAGTGCAAATATCTTTCAATGCACGTTTCCACCGATTTGAACGTTGAATAGATAGGGTGCACATCCTTCACTTTCGTATAGACGTGACTGCATTAAAAATATCTTTTAATGCAAGTTTCCACCGAATTGAACGTTAAATATATACGGTGCACATCCTTCACATTCGAATAGATGTGACCTAAATGTAAATAACTTTCAATACAAGTTTCCACCCACTTGAAAGTTGAATAGATAGGGTGTACATCCATCACCTCCGTATAGAAGCAACTTAAATGAAAATATATTTCAATGATGGTTTCCACCGACTTTAACGTTGAATAGATAGGGTGCACATCCTTCACTTCCGTATAGATGCGACTGAAATAGAAATATGTTTCAATGCAAGTTTCCACCGACTTTAACGTTGAATATATAGGGTGCACTTCCTTCTCCTCCGTATAGATGCTATTTAAATGCAATTATCTTTCAGTGCAGGTTTCCACCCATTGGAACGTTGTATAGATAGGGTGACCTCCTTCACGTCCGTATTGATACGACTTAAATGTAAATATCTTTCAACGAAGGTTTCCACCCACTTGAACATTGAATAGATAGGTTGCATATATTTCACCTCGGAATAGATGCGACTTAAATGTAAATATCTTTCAATGCAACTTTCCACCCACTTGAACGTTCAATATATACGGTGCGCATCCTTCACCTACGAATAGATGCGACTTAAATGCAAATATCTTTCAACGCAATTTTCCACCTACATGAACGTTGAATAGATAGGGTGCACATCCTTCACTTCCGAATATATTCGACCTACATGCAAATATCTTTCAACCCTAATTTACACCGACATGAACGTTGAATAGATCGGGTGCACATCCTTCACCTATGAATAGATTCAACCTACATCCAATTATCTTTCATCCCTACTTTCCACAGACTTGAACATTGATTATATAAGGTTCATATCCTTTACCTACAAATAGATGCAACTTAAATTGAAATATGTTTTAATGCAAGTTTCCATCGACTTGAACGTTAAATAGATAGGGTACACATCCTTTACCTACGAATCGATTCAACCTACATGCAAATATCTATCAACCCTAGTTTCCACCAACTTGAACGTTTAATAGATAGGGTGCACATCCTTCACCTTCGAATAAATTCGACCTACATGCAAATATGTTCCAACCCTAGTTTCCACCGACTTGAACGTTGATTATATAGGGTTCACATCCTTTACCTATGAATAGATGCGACTTCGATGCAAATATCTTACAATGCAAGTTTCCACCCACTTGAACGTTGAATAGATAGGGTGCACATCTCTCACCTCCATATTGAAGCGACTTAAATGCAAATATCTTTCAATGCATATTCCCACCAACTTGAGCGTTGAATAAATAGGGTGCACATCCTTCAATTCCGTATAGATGCGACTGAAATAGTAATATCTTTCAATACAAGTTTCCACCGACTTGAACGTTGAATAGATTGGGTGCCATCCTTCACCTCCGTATAGAAGCGATTTAAATGCAAATATCTTTCAATGCACATTTCCACCGATTTGAACGTTGAATAGATAGGGTGCACATCCTTCACCTTCGAATAAATTCGACCTACATGCAAATATCTTTCAACCCTAGTTTCCACCGACTTGAACGTTGATTATATAAGGTTCACATCGTTTACCTACTAATAGATGCGACTTTAATGCAAATTTCTTACCATGCAAGTTTCCACCGATTAGAACGTTGAATATATATGGTGCACATCTTTCACCTCCGAATAGCTGTGACTTAAAAGTAAATATTTTGAAATGCAAGGTTCCACCCACTTGAGCGTTGAATAGATACGCTACATATATTTCACCTCCGAATAGATGCGACTTAAATGTAAATATCTTTCAATGCAACATTCCACCCACTTGAACGTTCAATATATACGGTGCGCATCCTTCACCTACGAATAGATGCGACTTAAATGCAAATATCTTTCAACGCAATTTTCCACCTACATGAACGTTGAATAGATAGGGTGCACATCCTTCACTTCCGAATATATTCGACCTACATGCAAATATCTTTCAACCCTAATTTCCACCGACATGATAGTTGAATAGATCGGGTGCACATCTTTCACCTATGAATAGATTCGACCTACATCCAATTATCTTTCAACCCTACTTTCCACAGACTTGAACATTGATTATATAAGGTTCACATCCTTTACCTACAAATAGATGCAACTTAAATTGAAATATGATTCAATGCAAGTTTCCATCGACTTGAACGTTAAATAGATAGGGTATACTTCGTTTACCTACGAATCGATTCAACCTACATGCAAATATCTATCAACCCTAGATTCCACCAACTTGAACGTTTAATAGATAGGGTGCACATCTTTCACCTTCGAATAAATTCGACCTAGATGCAAATATGTTCCAACCCTAGTTTCCATCGACTTGAACGTTGATTATATAGGGTTCACATCCTTTACCTATGAATAAATGCGACTTTAATGCAAATATCTTTCAATGCAAGTTTCCACCGACTTCAACGTTAAATATATATGGTGCACATCCTACACCTCCGAATAGATGTGACATAAAAGTAAATATCTTTCAATGCATGTTTCCACACACTTGAACGTTGAATAGATAAGGTGCACATCTTTCACCTCCATATACAAGCGATTTAAATGCAAATATCTTTCAATGCATGTTCCCACCGACTTGAACGTTGAATAGATAGGGTGCACATCTTTCACTTCCGTATATATGCGATGAAATACAAATATCTTTCAATGAAAGTTTCCACCGACTTGAACGTTGAATAGATAGGGTGCACATCCTTCACCTCCGTATAGATGCGACTAAACTACAAATATCTTTCAACGCAAGTTTCCACCGACTTGAAGGTTGAATAGATAGGGTGCACATACTTCACGTAGGAATAGATGCGACTTAAATGCAATTATCTTTCAGTTCAGATGTCTACCCACTGGAACGTTGAATAGATAGGGTGACCTCCTTCACTTCCGTATAGATACGACTTAAATGTAAATATCTTTCAACGCAGGTTTCCACCCACTTGAACATTGAATAGATAAGCTGCATATATTTCATCAACGAATAGATCCGACCTAAATGTAAATATCTTTCAATGCAACTTTCCACCGACTTGATAGTTGAATATATACGGTGCACATCCTACACCTTCGAATAAATGTGACTTAAATGTAAATAACTTTCAATGCAAGTTTCCACCCACTTGAACGTTGAATAGATTGGGTGCACATTCTTCAACTCCGTATAGAAGCGACTTAAATGTAAATATCTTTCAATGCATGTTTCCACCGACTTGGATGTTGAATAGATAGGGTGCACATCCTTCACTTCCTTATAGATGCGAATGAAATAGAAATATCTTTCAATGCAAGTTTCCACCGACTTAAACGTTGAATATATATGGTGCACTTCCTTCTCCTCCGTATAGATGCAACTTAAATGCAAATATCTTTCAGTGCAGGTGTACACCCACTGGAACGTTGAATAGATAGGGTGACATCCTTCACTTTCGTATAGAACCGACTTAAATGCAAATATCTTTTAAATGCTGGTTACCACCGACTTGAATGTTGAATAGATAGGGTTCACATCATTTACTTCCATATAGATACGAGTGAAATAGAAATATCTTACAATGTAAGTTTTCTTCGACTTGAACGTTGAATATATATGGTGCACATCCTTCACCTCCGAATGGATGTGACTTAAAAGTAAATATCTTTTAATGCAAGTTTCCACCCACTTGTATGTTGAATAGATAGGAGCATACATCCATCACCTCCGTATAGAAGTGACTTAAATGCAAATATCTTTCATTGATGGTTTCCATCGACTTGAACGTTGAATAGATAGGGTGCACATCCTTCACTTCTGTATAGATGCGACTGAAATAGAAATATCTTACAATGCAAGTTTCCTTCGACTTGAACGTTGAATAGATAGGGTGCACACCCTTCACTTAGGAATAGATTCGACCTACATGCAAATATCTTTCAACCCTAGTTTCCACCGACTTGAACGTTGGATAGATAGGGTGCACATCCTTCACCTCTGAATAGATTCGACCTACATGCAAATATCTTTCAACCCTACTTTCCACAGACTTGAACATTGATTATATAGGGTTCACATCCTTTACCTACGAATAGATGCTACTTAAATGGAAATATCTTTCAATGCAAGTTTCCATCGACTTGAACGTTGAATAGATAGGGTGCACATCCTTCACCTAGGAATAGATTCGACCTACATTCAAATATCTTTCAACACTAGTTTCCACCGACTTGAATGTTGATTAGATAGGGTGCACATCCTTCACCTTCGAATAAATTCGACCTACATGGAAATATCTTTCAACCCTAGTTTCCACCGACTTGAACGTTGATTATATAAGGTTCACATCGTTTACCTACGAATAAATGCGACTTTAATGCAAATATCTTTCCATGCAGGTTTCCTCCGATTAGAACGTTGAATATATATGGTGCAGATCCTTCACCTCCGAATAGATGTGACTTAAAAGTAAATATTTTGCAATGCAAGGTTTCACCCACTTGAACGTTGAATAGATACGCTACATATATTTCACCTCCGAATAGATGCGACTTAAATGTAAATATCTTTCAATGCACCTTTCCGCCGACTTGAACGTTCAATATATACGGTGCACATCCATCACCTTCGAATTGATGTTACTTAAATGTAAATAACTTTCAATACAAGTTTCCACCCACTTGAACGTTGAATAGATTGGGTGCACATCCTTCACCTCCGTATAGAAGCGATTTAAATGCAAATATCTTTCAATGCACGTTTCCACTGATTTGAACGTTGAATAGTTAGGGTGCACATCCTTCACTTCCGTATAGACGTGACTAGATTAAAAATATCTTTCAATGCAAATTTCCACCGAATTGAACATTGAATATATACGGTGCACATCTTTCACATTCGAATAGATGTGACTTAAATGTAAATAACTTTCAATACAAGTTTCCACCCACTTGAATGTTGAATAGATAGGGTGCACATCCATCATCACCGTATAGAAGCAACTTAAATGAAAATATCTTTCAATGATAGTTTCCACCGACTTGAACGTTGAATAGATAGGGTGCACATCCTTCTCCTCTGTATAGATGCTACTTAAATGCAAATATCTTTTAGTGCAGGTTTCCACCCATTGGAACATTGAATAGATAGGGTGACATCCTTCACTTCCGTATAGATACGACTTAAATGTAAATATCTTTCAACGCGGGTTTCCACCCACTTGAACATTGAATAGATAGGTTGCATATATTTCTCCTCCGAATAGATGCGAGTTAAATGTAAATATCTTTCAATGCAACTTTCCACCCACTTTAACGTTCAATATATACATTGTGCATCCTTCACCTACGAATAGATGCGACTTAAATGAAAATATCTTTCAACGCAATATTCCACCTACATGAACGTTGAATAGATAGGGTGCACATTCTTCACTTTCGAATATATTCGACCTACATGCAAATATCTTTCAACCCTAATTTCCACCGACATGAACGTTGAATAGATCAGGTGCACATCCTTCACCTCTGAATAGATTCGACCTACATCCAATTATCTTTCAACCCTACTTTCCACAGACTTGAACATTGAGTATATAAGGTTCACATCCTTTACCTACAAATAGATGCAACTTGAATTGAAATATGTTTCAATGCAGGTTTCCATCGACTTGAACGTTTAATAGATAGGGTACACATCCTTCACCTACGAATCGATTCAACCTACATGCAAATATCTATCAACCCTAGTTTCCACCAACTTGAACGTTTAATAGATAGGGTGCACATCCTTCACTTTCGAATAAATTCGACCTACATGCAAATATGTTCCAACCCTAGTTTCCACCGACTTGAACGTTGATTATATAGGTTTCACATCCTTTACCTACGAATAGAAATAACTTTAATGATAATATCTTTCCATGCAAGTTTCCACCGACTAGAACGTTGAATATATATGGTGCACATCCTTCACCTCCGAATAGATGTGACTTAAAAGTAAATATCTTTCAATGCAAGGTTCCACCCACTTGAACGTTGAATAGATAGGGTGCACATCCTTCACTTCCGTATAGATGCGACTGAAATAGAAATATCTTTCAATGCGAGTTTCTACCGACTTGAACTTTAAATAGATAGGGTGCACATTCTTCACTTCCGTATAGATGCGACTGAAATAGAAATATCTTTCAATGCAAGTTTCCACCGACTTAAACGTTGAATAGATAGGGTGCACATCCTTCACCTCCGTATAGATGCGACTGAACTTCAAATATATTTCAACGTAAGTTTTCACCGATTTGAACGTTGAATAGATAGGGTGCACATACTTCACCTCCGAATAGATGCGATTTAAATGCAAATATCTTTCAGTTCAGGTGTCCACCTAGTAGAACGTTGAATAGATAGGGTGACCTCCTTCACTTCCGTATAGATACTACTTAAATGTAAATATCTTTCAACGTAGGTTTCCACCCACTTGAACATTGAATATATAAGTTGCATATATTTACCCTCCGAATAGATGCGACGTAAATGTAAATATCTTTCAATGCAACTTTCCACCGATTAGATTGTTGAATATATATGGTGCACAACCTACACCTTCGAATAGATGTGACTTAAATGTAAATAACTTACAATGCAGGTTTCCACCAACATGAACGTTGAATAGATTGGGTGCACGTTCTTCACCTCCGTATAGAAGCAACTTAAATGCAAATATCTTTCAATGCAGGTTTCCACCGACTTGGACGTTGAATAGATGGGGTGCACATCCTTCACTTCCGTATAGATGCAACTGAAATAGAAATATCTTTCAATGCAAGTTTCCACCGACTTGAATGTTGAATATATAGGGTGCACTTCCTTCTCCACCGTATAGATGCAATTTAAATGCCAATATCTTTCAGTACAGGTTTCCACCCACTGGAACGTTGAATAGATAGGGTGACATCCTTCACTTCCGTATAGAACCGACTTAAATGCAAATATCTTTTAATTGCAGGTTTTCACCGACTTGAACGTTGAATAGATAGGGTGCACATCCTTTACTTCCGTATAGATGCGAGTGAAATAGAAATATCTTTCAATGCAAGTTTCCACCGGCTTGAACGTTGAATATATATGGTGCAGATCATTCACATCCGTATAGAAGCGACTTAAATGTAAATATCTTTCAATGCACCTTTCCACCGACTTGAACGTTGAATATATACGGTGCACATCCTTCACCTTCGAATAGTTTTGACTTAAATGTAACTAACTTTCAATGCAAGTTTCCACCCACTTGAATGTTGAATAGATAGGGTGCACATCCATCAGCGCCGTATAGAAGAGACTTAACTGCAAATATCTTTCAATGATGGTTTCCACCGACTTGAACGTTGAATAGATAGGGTGCACATACTTCACTTCCGTATAGATGCGACTGAAATAGAAATATCTTTCAATGCAAGTTTCCACCGACTTTAACGTTGAATATAAAGGGTGCACTTCCTTTTCCTCCGTATAGATGCGACTTAAATGCAAATATCTTTCAGTGCAGGTTTCCACCCATTGGAATGTTGAATAGATAGGGAGACATGCTTCACTTCCGTATAGATACGACTTAAATGTAAATATCTTTCAACGCAGGTTTCCACCCACTTGAACATTCAATAGATAGGTTGCATATATTTCACCTCCAAATAGATGCGACTTAAATGTAAATATCTTTCAATGGAACTTTCCACCGACTTGAACGTTAAACACATACGGTGCACATCTTTCACCTTCGAATAGATGTCACTTAAATGTACATAACTTTCAATGCAAGTTTCCACCCACTTGATTATTGAATAGATAGGGTGCACATCCTTCACCTTCTTATAGATGCGACTAAACTGCAAATATCTTTCAACGCAAGTTTCCACCGTCTTGAGCATTGAATAGATAGGGTGCACTTCCTTCACCTCCGTATAGATGCGACTAAACTGCCAATATCTATCAACGCAAGTTTCCACAGACCTGTACGTTGAATATATAGGGTGCACATCCTTCACTTCCGTATAGATGCGAGTGAATTAGAAATATCTTTCAATGCAAGTTTCCACCGACTTGAACGTTGAATATATATGGTACACATCCTTCACCTCCGAATAGATGTGACTTAAAAGTAAATCTATTTCAATGCAAGTTTTCACCCACTTGAACGTTGAATAGATAGGCTGCATATATTTCACCTCCAAATAGATGCGACTTAAATTTAAATATCTTTCAATGCACCTCTCCACCGACTTGAACGTTGAATATATACGGTGCACATCCTTCACCTTCGAATAGATGTGACTTAATGTAAATAACTTTCAATGCAAGTTTCCACCCACTTGAATGTTTAATAGAGAGAGTGCACATCCTTCACCTCCATTTAGAACCGACTTAAATGCAAATATCTTTTAATGATGGTTTCCACCGACTTGAACATTGAATAGATAGGGTGCACATCCTTCACTTCCGTTTAGATGCGACTGAAATAGAAATATCTTTCAGTGCAAGTTTCCACCGACTTGAACTTTGAATATATATGGTGCATGAAATGACCCAAAAAGTTCTTTAAAATGTGCTTCGAAAGTTACCGGAAACTTGTTTAGCTATATATAAAAAAAAATCCGTTTCGTTTTTCGAAAATCCAACTTCATATTCTAATTTAGGGGGTCAAATTGAGTGGGAAATGGGTCTAACCCAATCCGAAATTTTGAAGTGAAGCCTTTTTCGAGGGTCTACTTTGGAGGGTCATATCTCCTAGCACACAAATTATTGGGTGGCGAATAACATATCCATGGAAAGCCCTTTGAGTTAGCTACCTAACGCACTTCGTTTCATCTTCTTCGTTGTTCGGACGAAGAAGTTATGCCCATTGTCGTAAAATCTGTCCGGCAAGAAAGGCAATTTCCAGTGAGCGTTTTTACTGTTTACCCGCCTCATTTTTTTTTTTGAGTGTTGGACCATTTTTCCAAAGGGCATATGTTATTTCCTATATACCATTAGTTCAATTCGCATCTCTAAAACATTTCCCAAAACACATCTCCCATACTTAGACACATTTTCTCTCAAGTTCTCTCAAGAACCCTAATCCAAAACCTTCCTCAAGATTGAAGAGACTCTTGCTCCAAGTTCCAAGCTTCCATTGAAGACACTCTCAAGACCTTCATAAAAACTCAAGGTATGTGGTGTTGAACTCATGGGTCCTTCCACCCATAGTGCCTAGACTCTATTCTACTCACTAATTCATGGTTTAAGTTAAGATTCATAAATTAGTCTTGTTCTTTGTAATAATTTCCTGCACATTGAATTTTAAACATGAAAAGTGATTGTTTTGAGCATGTTGTGACTCTAGAACTTGAACCTAAATTTGGAATGGATGTGGAGATTTTCATGTGGTATTGTTGGTGTTAAAAAGGTGTTGTTGTAGGTTGTTCACTGGTTTGGCTGCATAATTACTACCCTATTTTCCATGCTCTTTGATTCCATTACATGCCTTCAAGGTGTTTGACAAAATGTCCAACTATGGAGAATTGATGAATCGATGCTTTAAAGCTTGAGTTATGAGATGTATGGAAATCCAGAGATGTGTTGATGACAAACTAAGCTTGTGTATATGTTCATTCCATACGTGAGATTGCATTAGAGCCTAATGGGAATTTCCTATATAAAGTGTTGCATGACCATGCCCGGTCCGGGGGAAAAGAACCGGACAACCATGTGAGAGGTTTATATCTCACCACCTAGGATGCTTGGGGTGTGACCAACATCAACCATGTGAGAGGTTTATATCTCACCACCTAGGATGCTTGGGGTGTGACCAACATCAACCATGTGAAAGGTTTATATCTCACCACCTAGGATGCTTGGGGTGTGACCAACATCAACCATGTGAGAGGTTTATATCTCACCACCTAGGATGCTTGGGGTGTGACCAACATCAACCATGTGAAAGGTTTATATCTCACCACCTAGGATGCTTGGGGTGTGACCAACATCAACCATGTGAGAGGTTTATATCTCACCACCTAGGATGCTTGGGGTGTGACCAACATCAACCATGTGAGGGGTTTATACCTTGCCACCAGGGTGTCCGGGTGTGAACGGTATCCCTCATCCTAAGTTGGGGTTATAAATTGGTTGGATCATCCATACACATATGATATCTACTATTAGTATAGATTTACTTAAACATGTTTTGACTTCACTTTGATCATGCATCCTCATATTGTTATTCATAATGCCTATGAAACTATTTCTTGTATTTCGATTGTGTTCTTGTCTATTGTTGTGTTGCACCCCGCATACTTAGTACATTCCAAGTACTAATGCATATTTTGCCTACATGATGTCACCATGTAGGGACCGGAGATACTCTTGATCCTACTCTCCATTCACGTGGCTAGTACGGTGCTTATCCGAGTTGTTGGTGAGTCCTCAATGATTCGAGGGCTATGTTATGTTTCCTACTCCTATGTTTTGAGACTTTAGCTTGCAATTGTATTTAGACTATGAGGGGAGCCGGTAATATGTCATGGCGCCGTCCTATCTATGTATGTAGAGGTGTGCGTTGGACAAGTATTTTGTAAATGAGCTTGACTCTTGTTCTATGATGTCATTTTGAAATGGTTTGCCCTTAGTCCCTATTTCCCGTTAAATAAATGTTGAATGTATTTCCGCGACCGATGAAGTGTGATGACAAGTTTGAGAGGCCTGTTTGGGGTTCCTTCGGGTTCCTCATTCGTCATGTCACATCTAGGCCCTAAGCTTGGGTCGTGATAGTGCACATCTTTCACCACCGAATAGATGTGACTTAAAAGTAAATATCTTTCAATGCAAGTTTCCACCCACTTGAACGTTCAATAGATAGGGTGCATATCCTTCACCTCCGTATAGAAGTGACTTAAATGTAAATATCTTTCAATGCACCTTTCCACCGACTTGAACGTTGAATATATACGGTGCACATCCTTCACCTTCGAATAGATGTGACTTAAATGTAAATAACTTTCACTACAAGTTTCCACCCACTTCAATGTTGAATATATAGGGTGCAGATCCATCACCTCGGTATAGAAGCGATTTAAATGTAAATATCTTTCAATGCACCTTTCCACCGACTTGAACGTTGAATATATACGGTGCACATCCTTCACCTTCGAATAGCTGTGACTTAAATGTAAATAACTTTCATTGCAAGTTTCCACCAACTTGAATATTCAATATATTTCACCTCCGAATAGATGCGACTTAAATGTAAATATCTTTCAATGGAACTTTCCACCGACTTGAACGTTGAATACATACGGTGCACATCTTTCACCTTCGAATAGATGTGACTTAAATGTAAATAACTTTCAATGCAAGTTTCCACCCACGTGAACGTTGAATAGATAGGGTGCACATCCTTCGCCTTCGTATAGATGCGACTAAACTGTAAATATCTTTCAACTTAAGTTTCCACCGTCTTGAACATTGAATAGATATGGTGCACTTCCTTCACCTCCATATAGATGCGACTAAACCGCAAATATCTTTCAACGCAAGTTTTCACCGACTTGAACGCTGAATATATAGGGTGCACATCTTTCAGTTCCGTATAGATGCTAGTGAATTAGAAATATCTTTCAATCCAAGTTTCCACCGAGTTGAATGTTGAATATATATGGTACACATCATTCACCTCCGAATAGATGTGACTTAAAAGTAAATATCTTTCAATGCAAGTTTCCACCCACTTGAACGTTGAATAGATAGGCTGCATATATTTCACCTCCGAATAGATGCGACTTAAATATAAATATCTTTCAATGCACCTCTCCACCAACTTGAACATTGAATATATACGGTGCTCATCCTTCACCTTCGAATAGATGTGACTTAAATGTAAATAACTTTCAATGCAAGTTTCCACCCACTTTAATGGTGAATAGAGAAGGTGCACATCCTTCACCTCCGTATAGAACCGACTTAAATACAAATATCTTTTAATGATGGTTTCCACCGACTTGAACATTGAATAGATAGGGTGCACATCCTTCACTTCCGTATAGAAGCGACTGAAATAGAAATATCTTTCAATGCAAGTTTCCACCGACTTGAACTTTGAATATATATGGTGCACATCCTTCACCTCCGAATAGATGTGACTTAAAAGTAAATATCTTTCAATGCAAGTTTCCACCCACTTGAACGTTGAATAGATAGGGTGCAGATCCTTCACCTCCGTATAGAAGCAACTTAAATGTAAATATCTTTCAATGCACCTTTCCACCGACTTGAACGTTGAATATATACGGTGCACATCCTTCACCTTCGAATAGATGTGACCTAAATGTAAATAACTTTCAATGCAAGTTTCCACCCACTTGAACGTTGAAAATACACGGTGCACATCCTTCACATTCGTATAGATGTGACTTTAATGTAAATAACTTTCAATGCAAGTTTCCACCCACTTGAATATTGAATTGACAGGGTGCACATCCATCACCTCGGTATAGAAGCGACTTAAATGAAAATATCTTTCAATGATGGTTTCCACCGACTTGAACGTTGAATAGATAGGGTGCACATCCTTCACCTCCGTATCGATGCGACTGAAATAGAAATATCTTTCAATGCAAGTTTCCACCGACTTGAACGTTGAATAGATAGGGTGCACATCCTTCACCTCCGTATCGATGCGACTGAAATAGAAATATCTTTCAATGCAAGTTTCCACCGACTTTAACGTTGAATATATAAGGTGCACTTCATTCTCCTCCTTATAGATGCGACTTAAATGCAACTATCTTTCAGTGCAGGTTTCCACCTATTAGAACGTTGAATAGATAGGGTGACATCCTTCACTTCCGTATAGATACGACTTAAATGTAAATATCTTCCAACGCAGGTTTCCACCCACTTGAACATTGAATAGATAGGTTGCATATATTTCACCTCCGAATAGACGCGACTTAAATGTAAATATCTTTCAATGCACCTTTCCACCGACTCGAACGTTGAATATATACGGTGCACAGCCTTCACTTTCGAATAGATGTGACTTAAATGTAAATAACTTTCAATGCAAGTTTCCACCCACTTGAATGTTCAATAGATAGATTGCATATATTTCACCACCAAATAGATGCGACTTAAATGTAAATATCTTTCAATGGAACTTTCCACCGACTTGAACGTTGAATACATACGGTGCACATCTTTCACCTACGAATAGATATGACTTAAATGTAAATAACTTTCAATGCAAGTTTCCACCCACGTAAACGTTGAATAGATAGGGTGCACATCCTTCGCCTTCGTATATATGCGACTAAACTGCAAATATCTTTCAACGTAAGTTTCCACCGACTTGAACATTGAATAGAAAGGGTGCACTTCCTTCACCTCCGTATAGATCCGACTAAACCGCAAATATCTTTCAACGCAAGTTTCCACTGACTTGAACGTTGAATATATACGGTGCACATCCTTCACTTCCGTATAGATGCTAGTGAATTAGAAATATCTTTCAATCCAAGTTTCCACCGAGTTGAATGTTGAATATTGAATATATATGGTATACATCATTCACCTCTAAATAGATGTGACTTAAAAGTAAATATCTTTCAATGCAAGTTTCCACCCACTTGAACGTTGAATAGATAGGCTGCATATATTTCACCTACGAATAGATGCAACCTAAATTTTAATATCTTTCAATGCACCTCTCCACCGACTTGAACATTGAATATATACGGTGCTCATCCTTCACCTTCAAATAGATGTGACTTAAATGTAAATAACTTTCAATGCAAGTTTCCACCCACTTTAATGTTGAATAGAGAGGGTGCACATCCTTCACCTCCGTATAGAACCGACTTAAATACAAATATCTTTTAATAATGGTTTCCACCGACTTGAACATTGAATAGATAGGGTGCACATCCTTCACTTCCGTATAGATGCGACTGAAATAGAAATATCTTTCAATGCAAGTTTCCACCGACTTGAACTTTGAATATATATGGTGCACATCCTTCACCTCCGAATAGATGTGACTTAAAAGTAAATATCTTTCAATGCAAGTTTCCACCCACTTGAACGTTGAATAGATAGGGTGCATATCCTTTACCTCCGTATAGAAGCGACTTAAATATAAATATCTTTCAATGGACCTTTCCACCGACTTGAACGTTGAATATATACGGTGCACATCCTTCACTATCGAATAGATGTTACTTAAATGTAAATAACTTTCAATGCAAGTTTCCAACCACTTGAACGTTGAAAATACACGGTGCACATCCTTCACATTCGTATAGATGTGACTTTAATGTAAATAACTTTCAATGCAAGTTTCCACCCACTTGAATGTTGAATTGACAGGGTGCACATCTATCACATCGGTATAGAAGCGACTTAAATGAAAATATCTTACAATGATGGTTTCCACCGACTTGAACGTTGAATAAATAGGGTGCAGATCCTTCATCTCTGTATCTATGCGACTGAAATAGAAATATCTTTCAATGCAAGTTTCCACCGATTTTAACGTTGAATATATAAGGTGCACTTCATTCTCCTCCTTATAGATGCGACTTAAATTCAACTATCTTTCAGTGCAGGTTTCCACCTACTTGAACGTTGAATATATAGGGTGCACATCGTTCACTTCCGTATAGATGTGACTTAAATGTAAATAACTTTCAATGCAAGTTTCCAACCACTTGAACGTTGAATATATAGGGTGTACATCTTTCACCTACGAATAGATTCGACCTACATGCAAATATCTTTCAACCCTAGTTACCACCGACATATCCTTCACCTCTGAATAGATTCGACCTACATGCAAATATCTTACAACCCCACTTTCCACAGACTTGAACATTGATAATATAGGGTTCACATCGTTTACCTACGAATAGATGCGACTTAAATTGAAATATCTTTCAATGCAAGTTTCCATCGACTTTAATGTTCAATAGATAGGGTGCACATCCTTCACCTAGGAATAGATTCGACCTACATGCAAATATATTTAAACCCTAGTTTCCACCGACTTGAACGTTGAATAGATAGGGTGCACATCCTTCACTTCCGTATAGATGCGAGTGAAATAGAAATATCTTTCAATGCAAGTTTCCACCAACTTGAACAGTTAATATATACGGTGCACATTCTTTTACCTCCGAATAGATGTGACTTAAAAGTAAATATCATTATATGCAAGTTTCCACCCACTTGAACGTTGAATAGATAGGGTGCAGATCCTTCACCTCCGTATAGAACCGACTTAAATGCAAATATATTTTAAATGCAGGTTTCCACCGACTTGAACGTTGAATAGATAGGGTGCACATCCTTCACTTCCGTATAGATGCGAGTGAAATTGAAATATCTTTCAATGCAAGTTTCCATCGACTTGAACGTTGAATATATATGGTGCAAATCCTTCACATCCGAATAGATGTGACTTAAAAGCAAATAACTTTCAATGCAATTTTCCACCAACTTGAATATTCAATAGATAGATTGCATATATTTCACCTCCGAATAGATGCGACTTAAATGTAAATATCTTTCAATGGAACTTTCCACCGACTTGAACGTTGAATACATACGGTGCACATCTTTCACCTTCGAATAGATGTGACTTAAATGTAAATAACTTTCAATGCAAGTTTCCACCCACGTGAACGTTGAATAGATAGGGTGCACATCCTTCGCCTTCGTATAGATGCGACTAAACTGTAAATATCTTTCAACTTAAGTTTCCACCGTCTTGAACATTGAATAGATAGGGTGCACTTCCTTCACCTCCGTATAGATGCGACTAAACCGCAAATATCTTTCAACGCAAGTTTTCACCAACTTGAACGCTGAATATATAGGGTGCACATCTTTCACTTCCGTATAGATGCAAGTGAATTAGAAATATCTTTCAATCCAAATTTCCACCGAGTTGAATGTTGAATATATATGGTACACATCATTCACCTCTGAATAGATGTGACTTAAAAGTAAATATCTTTCAATGCAAGTTTCCACCCACTTGAACGTTGAATAGATAGGCTGCATATATTTCACCTCTGAATAGATGCGACTTAAATTTAAATATCTTTCAATGCACCTCTCCACCAACTTGAACATTGAATATATACGGTGCTCATCCTTCACCTTCGAATAGATGTGACTTAAATGTAAATAACTTTCAATGCAAGTTTCCACCCACTTTAATGTTGAATAGAGAAGGTGCACATCCTTCACCTCCGTATAGAACCGACTTAAATACAAATATCTTTTAATGATGGTTTCCACCGACTTGAACATTGAATAGATAAGGTGCACATCCTTCACTTCCGTATAGATGCGACTGAAATAGAAATATCTTTCAATGCAAGTTTCCACCGACTTGAACTTTGAATATATATGGTGCACATCCTTCACCTCTGAATAGATGTGACTTAAAAGTAAATATCTTTCAATGCAAGTTTCCACCCACTTGAACGTTGAATAGATAGGGTGCAGATCCTTCACCTCCGTATAGAACCGGCTTAAATGCAAATATATTTTAAATGCAGGTTTCCACCGACTTGAACGTTGAATATATACGGTGCACATCCTTCACCTTCGAATAGATGTGACCTAAATGTAAATAACTTTCAATGCAAGTTTCCACCCACTTGAACGTTGAAAATACACGGTGCACATCCTTCACATTCGTATAGATGTGACTTTAATGTAAATAACTTTCAATGCAAGTTTCCACCCACTTGAATGTTGAATTGACAGGATGCACATCCATCACCTCGGTATAGAAGCGACTTAAATGAAAATATCTTTCAATGATGGTTTCCACCGACTTGAACGTTGAATAGATAGGGTGCACATCCTTCACCTCCGTATCGATGCCACTGAAATAGAAATATCTTTCAATGCAAGTCTCCACCGACTTGAACGTTGAATAGATAGGGTGCACATCCTTCACCTCCGTATCGATGCGACTGAAATAGAAATATCTTTCAATGCAAGTTTCCACCGACTTTAACGTTGAATATATAAGGTGCACTTCATTCTCCTCCTTATAGATGCGACTTAAATGCAACAATCTTTCAGTGCAGGTTTCCACCTATTGGAACGTTGAATAGATAGGGTGACATCCTTCACTTCCGTATAGATACGACTTAAATGTAAATATCTTCCAACGCAGGTTTCCACCCACTTGAACATTGAATAGATAGGTTGCATATATTTCACCTACGAATAGACGCGACTTAAATGTAAATATCTTTCAATGTACCTTTCCACCGACTCGAACGTTGAATATATACGGTGCACATCCTTCACTTTCGAATAGATGTGACTTAAATGTAAATAACTTTCAATGCAAGTTTCCACCCACTTGAATGTTCAATAGATTGATTGCATATATTTCACCTCCAAATAGATGCGACTTAAATGTAAATATCTTTCAATGGAACTTTCCACCGACTTGAACGTTGAATACATACGGTGCACATCTTTCACCTACGAATAGATGTGACTTAAATAGAAATATCTTTCAATTCAAGTTTCCACCGATTTTAACGTTGAATATATAAGGTGCACTTCATTCTCCTCCTTATAGATTCGACTTAAATTCAACTATCTTTCAGTGCAGGTTTCCACCGACTTGAACGTTGAATATATAGGGTGCACATCCTTCACTTCCGTATAGATGTGACTTAAATGTAAATAACTTTCAATGCAAGTTTCCAACACTTGAACGTTGAATATATAGGGTGTACATCTTTCACCTACGAATAGATTCGACCTACATGCAAATATCTTTCAACCCTAGTTACCACCGACATATCCTTCACCTCTGAATAGATTCGACCTACATGCAAATATCTTACAACCCCACTTTCCACAGACTTGAACATTGATAATATAGGGTTCACATCGTTTACCTACGAATAGATGCGACTTAAATTGAAATATCTTTCAATGCAAGTTTCCATCGACTTTAATGTTCAATAGATAGGGTGCACATCCTTCACCTAGGAATAGATTCGACCTACATGCAAATATATTTAAACCCTAGTTTCCACCGACTTGAACGTTGAATAGATAGGGTGCACATCCTTCACTTCCGTATAAATGCGAGTGAAATAGAAATATCTTTCAATGCAAGTTTCCACCGACTTGAACAGTTAATATATACGGTGCACATCCTTCACCTCCGAATAGATGTGACTTAAAAGTAAATATCATTATATGCAAGTTTCCACCCACTTGAACGTTGAATAGATAGGGTGCAGATCCTTCACCTCCGTATAGAACCGACTTAAATGCAAATATATTTTAAATGCAGGTTTCCACCGACTTGAACGTTGAATAGATAGGGTGCACATCCTTCACTTCCGTATAGATGCGAGTGAAATTGAAATATCTTTCAATGCAAGTTTCCATCGACTTGAACGTTGAATATATATGGTGCAAATCCTTCACATCCGAATAGATGTGACTTAAAAGCAAATATCTTTCAATGCAAGTTTCCACCCACTTGAACGTTGAATAGATAGGGTACAGATTCTTCACCTCCGTATAGAAGAGACTTAAATGTAAATATCTTTCAATTCAAGTTTCCATCGACTTGAACGTTGAATATATATGGTGCAAATCCTTCACATCCGAATAGATGTGACTTAAAAGCAAATATCTTTCAATGCAAGTTTCCACCCACTTGAACGTTGAATAGATAGGGTGCAGATCCTTCACCTCCGTATAGAACCGACTTAAATGTAAATATCTTTCAAGGCACCTTTCCACCGACTTGAACGTTGAATATATACGGTGCACATCCTTCACCTTCGAATAGATGTGACTTAAATGTAAATAACTTTCAATGCAAGTTTCCAACCACTTGAACGTTGAAAATACACGGTGCACATCCTTCACATTCGTATAGATGTGACTTTAATGTAAATAACTTTCAATGCAAGTTTCCACCCACTTGAATGTTGAATTGACAGGGTGCACATCCATCACCTCGGTATAGAAGCGACTTAAATGAAAATATCTTACAATGATGGTTTCCACCGACTTAAACGTTGAATAGATAGGGTGCACATCCTTCACCTCCGTATCTATGCCACTGAAATAGAAATATCTTTCAATGCAAGTTTCCACCGATTTTAAGGTTGAATATATAAGGTGCACTTCATTCTCCTCCTTATAGATGCGACTTAAATGCAACTATCTTTCAGTGTAGGTTTCCACCTATTGGAACGTTGAATAGATAGGGTGACATCCTTTACTTCCGTATAGATACGACTTAAATGTAAATGTCTTTGAACGCTGGTTTCCACCCACTTGAACATTTAATAGATAGGTTGCATATATTTCACCGCCGAATAGATGCGACTTAAATGTAAATATCTTTCAATGCACCTTTCCACCGACTCGAAGGTTGAATATATACGGTGCACATCCTTCACCTTCGAATAGATGTGAGTTAAATGCAAATAACTTTCAATGCAAGTTTCCACCCACTTGAACGTTGAATAGATAGGGTACACAACATTCACCTCCATGTAGATGCGACTAAACTGCAAATATCTTTCAACGCAAGTTTCCACCGACTTGAACGTTGAATAGATAGCGTGCACATACTTTACCGCCGAATAGATACGACTTAAATGCAAATATCTTTTACTGCAGGTGTCCACCCACTGGAACGTTGAATAGATTGGGTGACCTCCTCCACTTCCGTATAGATACGACTTAAATGTAAAAATCTTTCAACGCAGGTTTCCACCCACTTGAACATTGAATAGATAGGCTACATATATTTAACCTCCGAATAGATGCGACTTAAATGTAAATATCTTTCAATGCAACTTTCCACCGAATTGATTGTTGAATAGATACGGTTCACATCCTACACCTTCAACTAGATGTGACTTAAATATAAATAACTTTCAATGCAAGTTTCCACCCACTTGAACGTTGAATTGATTGGGTGCACATCCTTCACCTCCGTATAGAAGCGACTTAAATGCAAATATCTTTCAATGCAGGTTTCCACCGACTTGAACGTTGTATAGATAGGTTCCACATCCTTCACTTCCGTATAGATGCGAGTGAAATAGAAATATCTTTCAATGCATGTTTCCACACGTTGAATATATATGGTGCACATCCTACACCTCCGAGTAGATGTGACTTAAAAGTAAATATCTTCCAATGCAAGTTTCCACCCACTTGAATGTTGAATAGATAGGGTGCACATCCTTCACCTCCGTAGAGAAACGACTTAAATGCAAATATCTTTCAATGATGGTTACCACCAACTTGAAGGTTGAATAGATAGGGTGCACATCCTTCACTTCCTTGTAGATGCGACTGAAATAGAAATATCTTTAGATCCAAGTTTCTACCGACTTTAACGTTGAATATATTGGGTACACTTCCTTCTCCTCCGTATAGATGCGACTTAAATTCAAATATCTTTCAGTGTTGGTTTCCGCCCATTGGAACGTTTAATAGATAGGGTGATATGCTTTACTTCCGTATAGATACGACTTAAATGTAAATATCTTACAACGCATGTTTCCACCCACTTGAAATTTGAATAGATAGGTTGCATATATTTCACCTCCGAATAGAGGCGACTTAAATGTAAATATCTTTTAATGCAACTTTCCACCGACTTGAACGTTGAATATATACGGTGCGCATCCTTCACTTTCGAATTGATGTGACTTAAATGTAAATAACTTTCAATGCAAGTTTCCACCCACTTGAACGTTGAATAGATAGAGTGCACATCATTCACCTCCATATAGATGCGACTAAACTGCAAATATCATTCAACGCAAATTTCCACCGACTTGAACGTTGAATATATAGGATGCACTTCCTTCTCCTCCGTATAGATGCGACTTGATTGCAAATATCTTTCAGTGCAGGTTTCCACCCACTGGAACGTTGAATAGATAGTGTGACATCCTTCACTTCCGCATAGATGCGAGTGAAATAGAAATATCTTTTAATGCAAGTTTCCACCGACTTGAACGTTGAATATATATGGTATACATCCTTCACCACCGAATAGATGTGGCTTAAAAGTAAATATCTTTCAATGCATGTTTCCACCCACTTGAACGTTGAATAGATAGGCTGCATATATTTCACCTCCGAATAGATGCGACTTAAATGTAAATATCTTTCGATACACCTTTCCATCGACTTGAACGTTGAATATATACGGTGCACATCCTTCACCTTCGAACAGATGTGACTTAAATGTAAATAACTTTCAATGCAAGTTTCCACCCACTTGAATGTTGAATAGATAGGGTGCACATCCTTCACCTCCGTAGAGAAGCGACTTAAATGCAAATATCTTGCAATGATGGTTTCCATCGACTTGAACGTTTAGTTAATAGGGTGCACATCCTTCATTTCCCTATAGATGCGACTGAAATAGAAATATCTTTCAATGCAAGTTTCCACCCACTTTAACGTTGAATATATAGGGTGCACATCCTTCTCCTCCGTATAGATGCGACGTCAATGCAAATATCTTTCAGTGCAGGTTTCCACTCATTGAATCATTGAATAGATAGGGTGACATCCTTCACTTCCCTATAGATACGACTTAAATGTAAATATCTTTCAACGCATGTTTCCACTCACTTGAACAATGAATAGGTAGGTTGCACATATTTCACCTCCGAATAGATGCGACTTAAATGTAAATAGCTTTCAATGCAACTTTCCACCGACTTGAACGTTGAATATGTACGGTGCACATCCCTCAGCTTCGAATAGATGTGACTTAATTGTAAATTACTTTCAATGCAAGTTTCCACCCACTTGAACGTTTAATAAATAGGGTTCACATCCTTCACCTCCGTTTAGAAGCGACTTAAATGCAAATATCTTTCAATGCAGGTCTCCACCGACTTGAACGTTGAATAGATAAGGTGCACATCCTTCACTTCCGTATAGATGCGAATGAAATAAAAATAACTTTCAATGTAAGTTTCTACCGACTTGAACGTTGAATAGATTCGGTGCACATCCTTCACCTCCATATAGATGCGACTAAACTACAAATATCTTTCAACGCAAGTTTCCACCGACTTGAACGTTGAATAGATAGGGTGTACATCTTTCACCTCCGAATAGATTCGACCTACATGCAAATATCTTTCAACCCTAGTTTCCACCGACATGAACGTTGAATAGATAGGGTGCACATCCTTCACCTCCGAATAGATTCGACCTACATTTAAATTTCTTTCAACCCTAGTTTCCACCGACTTGAACATTGATTATATAGGTTTCACATCCTTTACCTCTGAATAGATGCGACTTAAATGCAAATATCATTCAATGAAAGTTTCCACTGAACCCATGTCTTGGCAAGTTTCCTAAAGTTGGCTTATGAAGTGGGTTTGTTATTTATGATTGAATGATGATGGAAGTATGCTTGGATTGAGTTGAATAGTTGACTTCTATTATTATCTATGCTTATCTATTGTGAATTGTTGGAGAGTTGAGGAATGGTGATTGTGGCTTGGGAAAAAGGGTAAGTGGACCTAACTTCATTGTTAAGGTAGAATTGATATAGAATTGTGATAGATTGATGTGTGATCCACTTATGGTGGAGGTGTTTACTTATTGAATGTATTGTGTTTATGGCCTTGGAGGCATTATATGAGGAATTGAAGTGTTGACATGATATCATATATGTGAATGGGATGTGAAGGACTTGAATGAGAATCAAATGAAGTAAAGGCAATCATGTTGTGAATATAAAGGTGTTCATGTGATCTCAAGGTGATCTTGTTTAAAGTGTTATTGTATTGTGATTGAAAGTGTGTCCTCTATTATTGTTCATATGTGATGATGATGGAATGTGAAGGAACTTTATAATGTGATGTGTGTCTTGACTTGGTAGACTTAGGTGCCTATTCTTGATACATTAGAAGCTTTGTTGAATATGAATCGATAGGATATGGCATTCCTTTCGGATGTAAGTGACGAAACCTGTTTTTGAGCTGGATAGTGTTTGGTATTTTAGGCATATCTCTTGCTCTAGAACTTAGTTTGCAGAGAATAAATATGATTTGGAAAGATAACTCGTATACCTACAACTTTTATGTTTATGTAAAATTCTAATTTAACTGTTATGGATACGAAATATGAGACGCAACATAGGGCAAGTTCTGCCTAGATTCCGAGAATTGAAATCCTGCATGACCAGCGGCTAGTGTCTTGACTATATATTTTTGTACAAAATATATTTTGCGGTGATCCTTGTTTGTTTGCAACCCTAAGAGATGTATCTACATCTTTCATGAAGGTTATAAAGTCTAGTTCTGCCATTTTCCTTTTCAAATCTAAGATGCAACATGAGGTACTAGGCTGGCCAGATTCCCTGTTTTGGGAGCATAGTTGTATTTGTACATGCTAGGCTTACTTATGATGATGATCCTATTTTACGTCATCATTACTGAGCTAATAGAAGTTAAATAAGTTATGTAATTGTATTTCTAAGGTTGATATACTCGTGAACAAGTTGAGGTATGTGGGTTTGATTGTGGAAACCTTCCTTTCCACAAGTCCAACCATTTATCCTCTATTTCTACTTCAAGTTTATGGGTCCTTATGATTATTTATGAACTCTTGAATTATGGAATTACTACTACACATCCTATTATGGTCTATTTTGCATATTATCATGAAATGGAATTATTATGTGATGTTTATGGTTTTCATGCTTCCATGATTAAATTATGAAGGTTGATATATATGTATGTTGTTGGTGGGCTGATTTATATGGATTTTGGAATTGGTTGCCTAGTACGGGGGGTAGTAGGCCCGTATAACCATATCGAGGGGTTGGTACCTTGGTTGCCTAGTACGGGGGGTAGTAGGCCCGTATAACCATATCGAGGGGTTGGTATCTTGGTTGCCTAGTACGGGGGGTAGTAGGCCCGTATAACCATATCGAGGGGTTTGTACCTTGGTCCCTAGGTCGGGGGGTGGTAGGCCCGGGTAACCACATTGAGGAGTTTGTACCTCTTTCGCCTCTCCAAGGGGGTGGTAGGCCTTGGAAATACTATATTGATGGTCACTCACCACACATGTACTACGCCCCACTAAATATGATTTATTTTATGTAAGCATCATTATACATATCATCTCATTAATATGCTATCTATCGGGTATGATTATGCACGTTGCCTATAAAGTCCTTATCTAAGGTAATCTTGGGGAACACTTAAGTGTGCTTGAAGAGGATCGTGTGGGCGGTCACTTCTTGTCTCACTCAAGTGTGTCTTAAGGTTATATTAGGTAGAGGTCCTATGGTAATAAAATGACATGTGTCCTTCTAAAGTTAAGCATGGGTTGTATATGGATTTATGTTAAGTATATGTATGGTTGGCTATGGTCTTATATGTTAATGTTGACTTGTATTATGTCTCTTATACTTGTAACGGAAAGGTTTTATCAAAGGATATGAAAGCATACATTTCTTGTAAATGTCCGTTGTGCATATTTTCTTGCATGGTCTCCATACTTAGTACTTAATTGTGCTAACCCCTTTCTTTCGCTTTTTGACTAAAGTGTAGGGATTTGGAGATGGTGATATGTCATGGCTACTTGTTAGGTTTTTAAGAGTTGAAGATGAAGATTTGGTGAGTCCTCATAGATTCGAGGGCAATAACCAACATGTTCCTTTTTTTATGTCTCTCTAGTATTTGCTTAAGTTTTGAGTAGGCTTAGTCTCAATGTTGTATTCAGGTATTAGATGGTTTTGAGACATATTGTATAAAGTCTAGAAAGTCTTCCGCTTGCTATTTATTGAAAGTATCTTCGTGTGTGAAGAAAGTTTTTAATTCCTTATGGTTTTGGTGTCTATGCGATGAATGAATGCTAAGAGGCTTGTATTAGACCTCTTCGAGGTCGAGTACGCCGGTTACGACTAGGGGGTGCTCCCGGGTCGTGACAATAGGGTGCACATCCTTCACCTCTGAATAGATTCGACCTACATGCAAATATCTTCCAAACCTATTTTTCACATACATCAACGTTGAATAGATAAGATGCACACCCTTCACCTCCGAATAGATTCGATCTACATGCAAATATATTTCAAACCTACTTTCCACAGACTTGAACTATGATTATATAGGGTTCACATCCTTTACCTATGAATAGAAGCGAATTTAATGCAAATATCTTTCAATACAATTTCCCCCGATTTGAACATTGAATATATACGGTGCACATCCTTCACCTCCGAATAGATACGACTTAAATGCAAATATCTTTCAATGCAAGTTTCCAACAACTTGAACGTTAAATAGATAGGGTGCACATCCTTCACCTCCGTATAGATGCGACTAAACTTCAAATATCTTTCAACGCAGGTTCCGACCGACTTAAACGTTCAATAGATAGGGTGCACATACTTCACCTCTGAGTAGATGCGACTTAAATTCAAATATCTTTCAACGCAATTTTCAACCTACTTGAACGTTGAATAGATAGGGTGCACATCCTTCACCTCCGAATAGATTCGACCTACATTTAAATTTCTTTCAACCCTAGTTTCCACCGACTTGAACATTGATTATATAGGTTTCACATCCTTTACCTCTGAATAGATGCGACTTAAATGCAAATATCATTCAATGAAAGTTTCCACTGACTTGAATGTTCAATATATAGGGTGCACATCCTTCACGTCCGAATTGATATGACTTAAATGCAAATATCTTTCATTCCAAGTTTCCACCGACTTGATCGTTGAATATATATGGTGTATATATTTCACCTCCTAATAGGTGCGACTTAAATGCAAATATCTTTCAATGCCAGTTTCCATCGACTTGAACGTTGAATAGATAAGGTGCAGATCCTTCACCTCCGAATAGATTCGACCTTAATGCAAATATCTTTCAACCCTTGTTTCCACCGACTTGAACGTTGAATAGATACGGTCCACATTCTTCACCTCGGAATAGATTCGACCTACATGCAAATAGCTTTCAACCCTAGTTTCCACCGACTTGAACGTTTATTATATAGGGTTCACATCCTTCACCTCCGAATAGATGCGACTTAAATGTAAATATCATTAAATGCAAGTTTCCACAACTTGAACGTTCCAAATATAGGGGCCACATCTTTCACGTCCGAATTAATACGACTTAAATGTAAATATCTTTCAATTCAAGTTTCCAGCGACTTAAAGGTTGAATATATAAGGTGCACATCGTTCACCTCCGTATAGATACGACTTAAATGTAAATATCTTTCAATGCAAGTTTCCACCTACTTGAACGTTGAATAGATAGGATGCATATCCTTTACCTCTGAATAGACGACTTAAATGTAAAAATCTTTCAACGCAACTTTCCACCGACTTGAACGTTGAATATATAAGGTGCACATCATTCACCTCTAAATAAATGTGACTTAAATGTAAATATCTTTCAATGCAAGTTTCCACCCACTTGAACGTTGAATAGATAGGCTGCATATCCTTCACCTCCGAATAGACGACTAAAACGTAAAAATCTTTCAACGAAGGTTTCCACCGACTTGAACGTTGAATAGATAGGGTGCACATCCTTGACCTCCGAAGAGATGCGACTTAAATGCAAAAATCTTTCAATGCATGTTTCCACCGACTTGAACGTTGAATAGATCGGGTGCACATCCTTCATCTTTGAATAGATGCGTCTTAAATGCAAATATCTTTCAACGAAAATTTCCACCGACTTCAACGTTGAACAGATAAGGTGCACATCCTTCACGTTGAAAAAGATTCGACTGATATGCCTATATCTTTCAACGCAGGTTTCCATCGACTTGAAATTCACCTACGAATAGTAGCGACTTAAATGCAAATACATTTCAATGCACGTTTCCATTGACTGGAACATTGAATAGATAGGGTGCACGTTCTTCACCTCCAAATTGATGCGACTTAAATTGAAATAACTTTCAAGCCAAGTTTTCATCGACTTGAACATTGAATAGATAGGGTGTACATACTTCTCCTCCGAATAGATGCGACTTAAATGCAAATATCTTTCATCGCAAGTTTCCATCCAATTGAATGATGAATAGGTAGGGTGCACATCCTTCACCTCCTAATATATGCGACTTAAATGCAAATATGTTTCAACGCATGTTTCTGCCAACATGAATGTTGAATAGATAGGGTATATATCATTCACCTTCGAATAGATGCGACCTAAATGCAAATATCTTTCAACGTAGGTTTCCACAGACTCGAATGTTGAATAGACAGGCAACACATCATTCACCTACGAATAGATGCGACTTAAATGCAAATATCTTAAAACTCTAGTTTCCACCGACTTGAACGTTGAGTAGATAGGGTGCACATCCTTGACATGCGAATAGATGCAACTGAAATACTAATATCTTTCAACGCAGGTTTCCACCGACTTGAACGTCGAACAGATAGGGGGCACATCCTTCACTTTCGATTAGAGACGACTTAAATGCAAATATCTTTCAACGCGCAAGTTTCCACCGACTTGAACGTCGAATAGATAGGGTGGAAATCCTTCACCTTCGAATAGATACGACTTAAATGTAAATATATTTTAATGCAGGTTTCCACCGTCTTGAATGTTGAATAAATAGGGTCCACATCCTACACATCCGTATAGATGCGACTTAAATGCAAATATATTTCAACGCATATTTCCACTGACTTGAATGTTGAATAGATAGGGTGCATATCCTTCACCTTCAAATAGATTTAACTTAAATGCAAATATCTTTCAACACAAGTTTCCACCGACTTGAACGTTAAATAGATAGGGTGCACTTCTTTTACATCCGAATAGATGCGACATAAATGCAAATATCGTTCATCTCAAGTTTCCACCGACTTGAACGTTGTAAAGATAGGATGCAGATCCTTCATATCCGAATAGATGCAACTTACATGAAAAAATCTTTCAACGCAAGTCTCCACCGACTTGAAATTCACCTCGGAATAGATGTGACTTAATTGTAAATATCTCTCAACGCAAGTTGTGACGAACTTGAATATTGAACAGATAGGGTGCACATGCTTCAACTTCGAATAGATGCGACTTTAGTGCAAATATATTTCAACACAAGTTTCCACCAACTTGAACGTTGAATAGATAGGGTTGAAATCCTTCAGCTCCGAATATATACAAATTAAATGCAAATATGTTTCAACGCAAGTTTTCACCCACTTGAACGTTGAATAGCTAGGGTGCACATCCTTCACCTACGTATAGAAGAGACTTAAATGCAAATATCTTTCAATGCAGGTTTTCACCGACTTGAACGTTGAATAGATAGGGTGCACATCCTTCACTTCCGTATAGATGCGACTGAAATAAAAATATCTTTCAATGCAAGTTTCCACTGACTTGAACGTTGAATACATAGCGTGCACTTTCTTCTCCTCCGTATAGATGCGACTTAAATGCAAATATTTTTCAGTGCAGGTTTCCACCCACTGGAACGTTTAATAGATAGAGTGACATCCTTCAATTCTGTATAGATACGACTTAAATATAAATATCTTTCGACAAAGGTTTCCACCCACTTGAACATTGAATAGATAGGTTGCATATATTTCACCTCCCAATAGATGTGACTTAAATGTAAATATCTTTCAATACAACTTTCCAACGACTTGAACTTTGAATATATACGGTGCACATCCTTCACCTTCGAATAGATGTGACTTAAATGTAAATAACTTTCAATGCAAGTTTCCACCCACTTGAACGTTGAATAAATAGGGTGCACATCCTTCACCTCCATATAGAAGCGAGTTAAATGCAAATATCTTTCAATGCAGGTTTCCACCAACTTGAACGTTGAATAGATAGGGTGCACATTCTTCACTTCCGTATAGATATGACTAAACTGCAAATATCTTTCAACCCAAGTTTCCACCGACTTGAACGTTGGATAGATAGGGTGAACATACTTCACCTCCGAATAGATGCGACTTAAATGCAAATATCTTTAAATGCAATTTTCCACCTACTTGATCGTTGAATAGATAGGCTGCACATCCTTCACCTCCAAATAGATTCGACCTACATGCAAATATCTTTCAGCCGTAGTTTCCACCGACATGAACGTTGAATAGATAGGGTGCACATCTTTCACCTACGAATAGATTCGACCTACATGCAAATATCTTTCAACCCTACTTTTCATCGACTTGAACGTTGAATAGATAGGGTGCACATCTTTCACCTTCGAATTGATGCGACTATAGTGCAAATATATTTCAACACGAGTTTCCACCAACTTGAACGTTGAATATATAGGGTGCACATCCTTCACCTCCGAATAGATGCGACTTAAATGCAAAGATCTTTCAACGCAAGTTTCCATCGACTTGAACATTGAATAGATAGGTTGCACATTCTTAACCTCCGAATACATGCGACTTAAATGCAAATATCTTTTAACGCAAGTTTCCACCGACTAGAACGTAGAATAGATAGGGTGCACAAACTTCTACTCCGAATAGATGCGACTTAAATGTAAATATCTTTCAATGCTAGTCTCCACCAACTTGAACTTTAAATAAATACGGTGAACATCCTTCAGCTCCGAATAGATACGACTAAAATGCATATTTCTTTCAACGCTGGTTTCCTCCGACTGAAACATTGAATAGATAGGGAGCACATCCTTGACTTGCAAATAGATGCAACTTAAATACAAAAATATTTCAACCCAAAATTCCATCGACTTGAAATTTACCTCCGAATAATAGCGACTTAATTGCAAATATTTTTCAATGCAGGTTAGCACCGGCTTGAACATTGTATAGATAGGGTGCACATCCTTTACCTTTGATTAGATTCTACTATAATGCAAATAAATTTCAACGCAGGTTTCCAGCGACTTGAACGTTGAATAAATCGGCTGAACATCATTCTCCTATGAATAGATAAGACTTAAATGCAAATATATTTTTACACAAGTTTCCTTCAACTTGAACATTTTGTAGATAGGGTGCACATCGTTCACCTCCAAATATATACAACTTAAATGCAAACATCTTTCAACGCAAATTTCCACCGGATTGATCGCTGAATATATAGGGTACACATCATTCACCTACGAATAGAAGTGACTTAAATGCAATGATCTTTCAACGCAAGTTTCTACCGATTTGACCGTTGAATAGATAGGGTGCACATCTTTCACCACCGAATTGATACGATTTAAATGAAAATATCTTTCAACACAAGTTTCCACTGACTTGAACGTTGAATATATAGGGTGCACATCCTTCACCTCCGAATCGATGCGACTTAAATGCAAAGATCTTTCAACACAAGTTTCTATCAACTTGAAAGTTGAATAGATAGGCTGCACATTCTTAACCTCCAAATAGATGCGAAATAAATGTAAATATCTTTCAACGCAAGTTTCCATCCACTTGAACGTCTAATAG
The DNA here is from genome assembly GCF_900185275.1 of Solanum verrucosum. Classification (NCBI taxonomy): domain Eukaryota; kingdom Viridiplantae; phylum Streptophyta; class Magnoliopsida; order Solanales; family Solanaceae; genus Solanum; species Solanum verrucosum. The sequence goes on along the minus strand of NW_026020091.1, from coordinate 498,516 downwards.
ATAACCCGCACATACATCTACTCCAAATATATGCGACTTAAATGTAAATATCTTTCAATGCAATTCTCCACCAACTTGAACTTTGTATAAATAGGGTGAACATCATTTACCTCCGAATAGATTCGACTTAAATGCAAATATCTTTCAACGCAAGTTTCCACCGACTTGAAAGTTGAATATACAGGGTGCACATCCTTCATCTCCGAATAGATGCGACTTAAATGCAAACATCTTTCAACGCAAGTTTTCATCAACTTGAACGTTGAATAGATAGGCTGCAGATTTTTCACCTTCGAATAGATGCGACTTAAATGCAAATATATTTCAACGCAAGTTTGCATCCATTTGAACGTCGAATAGATAGGGTGCACATATATCTACTCCAAATAGATGCGACTTAAATGTAAATATCTTTCTATTCTATTCTCCACCAACTTGAACTCTGAATAAATAGGGTGAACATCATTCACCTCCGAATAGATCCGACTTAAATGCAAATTTCTTTCAACGAAGGTTTCCACCGACTTGAACGTTGAATAGATAGGGTGCACATCCTTGACCTCCACAGAGATGCGACTTAAATGCAAAAATATTTCAACGCATGTTTCCACCGACATGAACGTTGAATAGATAGGGTGCACATCCTTCATCTTTGAATAGATGCGTCTTAAATTCAAATATCTTTCAACGAAATTTTCCACCGACTTCAACGTTGAACAGATAAGGTGCAACTCCTTCACGTTCAAAAAGATTCGACTGATGTGCCTATATCTTTCAATGCAGGTTTCCATCGACTTGAAATTCATCTCCGAATAGTAGCGACTTAAATGCAAATACATTTCAATGCACGTTTCCATTGACTCAAACATTGAATAGATAGGGTGCATGTTCTTCACCTCCAAATTGATGCGACTTAAATTGAAATAACTTTCAAGCCTACTTGAACATTCAATAGATTGGGTGCACAATCTTCTCCTCTGAATAGATGCGACTTAAATGTAAATATCTTTCTTCGCAGGTTTCCATCAAATTGAACGATGAATAGATAGGGTGCACATCCTTTACCTCCTAATATATGCGACTTAAATTCAAATATCTTTCAACGCATGCTTCTGCGAACATGAATGTTGAATAGATAGGGTACATATCATTCACCTTCGAATAGATGAGACCTAAATGCAAATATCTTTCAACGCAGTTTTCCACAGACTCGAATGTTGAATAGACAGGGTACACATCATTCACCTACGAATAGATGCGACTTAAATGCAAATATCTTGAAACTCAAGTTTCCATCGACTTGAACGTTGAGAAGATATGGTGCAGATCCTTGACCTGCGAATAGATGCGACGGAAATACTAATATCATTCAACGCAAGTATCCACCGACTTGAACGTCGAACAGATAGGGTGCATATCCTTCACCTTCGATTAGAGACGACTTAAATGCAAATATTTTTCAACGCAAGTTTCCACCGACTTAAACGTCGAACAGATAGGGTGCAAAACCTTCACCTTCGAATAGATACGACTTAAATGTAAATATATTTTAATGCAAGTTTCCACCGACTTGAATGTTGAATAAATAAGGTCCACATCCTACACATCCGTATAGATGCAACTTAAATGCAAATATATTTCAACGCATGTTTCCACCGACTTGACGTTGAATAGATAGGGTGCATATCCTTCACCTCCAAATAGATTTAACTTAAATGCAAATATCTTTCAACAAAAGTTTCCACCGACTTGAACGTTAAATAGATAGGCTGCACTTCTTTCACCTCCGAATAGATGCGACATAAATGCAAATATCTTTCATCGCAAGTTTCCACCGACTTGAACGTTGTAAAGATAGGATGCAGATCCTTCATCTCCGAATAGATGCGACTTATATGCAAAAATCTTTCAACGCAAGTTTCTACCGACTTGAAATTCACCTCAGAATAGATGTGACTTAATTGCAAATATCTATCAACACAAGTCGTGACGAACTTGAATATTGAATAGATAGGGTGCACATACTTCACCTTCGAATAGATGCGACTCTAGTGCAAATATATTTCAACACAAGTTTCCACCAACTTGAATATTGAATAGATAGGGTTGAAATCCTTAACCTCCGAATATATGCGACTTAAATGCAAATATCTTTCAACGTAGGTTTGCACCGATTTGAACGTTCAATAGATAGGGTACACATCATTCACCTCCGTATAGAAGGGACTTAAATGCAAATATCTTTAAATGCAGGTTTCCACCGACTAGAACATTGAATAGATAGGGTGCACATCATTCACTTCCGTATAGATGCGACTGAAATAGAAATATCTTTCAATTCAAGTTTCCACCGACTGGAACGTTGAATATATATGGTGCACTTCTCTCTCCTCCGTATAGATTCAACTTAAATGCAAATATATTTTAATGCAGGTTTCCACCCACTGGAACGTTGAATAGATAGGGTGACATCCTTCACTTCCGTATAGATACGACTTAAATGTAAATATCTTTCGACAGAGGTTTCCACCCACTTGAACATTGAATAGATAGGTTGCATATATTTCAGCTCTGAATAGATGCGACTTAAATATAAATATCTTTCAATACAACTTTCCACCGACTTGAACGTTTAATATATACGGTGCACATCCTTCACCTTCGAATAGATGTGACTTAAATGTAAATAACTTTCAATGCAAGTTTCCACCGACTTGAACGTTGAATAGATAGGGTGCACATCCTTCACTTCCGTATAGAAACGACTGAAATAGAAATCTTTCAATGAAAGTTTCCACCGACTTGAACGTTGAATAGATAGGGTGCACATCCTTCACCTCCGTATAGATATGACTGAACTGCAAATATCTTTCAACCCAAGTTTCCACCGACTTGAACGTTGAATAGATAGGGTGCACATACTTCACCTCTGAATAGATGCTACTTAAATGCAAATATCTTTCAACGCAATTTTCCACCTACTTGATCGTTTAATAGATAGGGTACACATCCTTCACCTCCGAATAGATTCGACCTACATGCAAATATCTTTCAACCTTAGTTTCCACCGACATGAACGTTGAATAGATAGGGTGCACATCTTTCACCTCCGAATAGATTCGACCTACATGCAAATATCTTTCAACCCTAATTTCCATCGACTTGAACGTTGAATAGATAGGGTGCACATCTTTCACCTTCGAATAGATATGACTTTAGTGCAAATATATTTCAACACGAGTTTCTACCAACTTGAACGTTGAATAGAGAGGTTTGAAATCCTTCACCATCGAATAGATGCGACTTAAATGTAAATATATTTCAACACAAGTTTCCACCGATTTCAACGTTGAATAGATAGGGTGCACATCTTTCACCTACGAATAGATATGACTTAAATGCATATATCTTTCAACGAAAGTTTCCACCGACTTGAACGTTGAATATATAGGGTGCACATCCTTCACCTCCGAATAGATGCGACTTAAATGCAAAGATCGTTCAACGCAAGTATCCATCGACTTGAACATTGAATAGATAGGTTGTACATTCTTAACCTCCGAATAGATGCGACTTAAATGCAAATATATTTTAACGCAAGTTTCCACCGACTAGAACGTAGAATAGATAGGGTGCATATACTTCTACTCCGAATAGATGCGACTTAAATGTAAATATCTTTCAATGCTAGTCTCCACCAACTTGAACTTTAAATAAATACTGTCAACATCCTTCACCTCCGAATAGATACGACTTAAATGCATATTTCTTTCAACGCTGGTTTCCACCGACAGAAACATTGAATAGATAGGGAGCACATCCTTGACCTGCAAATAGATGCAACTTAAATACAAAAATATTTCAACCCAAAATTCCATCGACTTGAAATTTACCTCCGAATAATAGCGACTTAATTGCAAATATCTTTCAATGCAGGTTAGCACCGACTTGAACATTGAGTAGATAGGGACTTGAACGTTGAATATATAGGGTGCACATCCTTCACCTCCGAATAGATGCGACTTAAATGCAAAGATCTTTCAACGCAAGTTTCCATCAACTTGAACGTTGAATAGATATGTTGCACATTCTTAACCTCCAAATAGATGCGACATAAATGCAAATATCTTTCAACGCAACTTTCCATCCACTTGAACATCGAATAGATTGGGTGCACATACATCCACTCCGAATAGATGCGACTTAAATGTAAATATCTTTCAATGCTATTCTCCACCAACTTGAACTCTGAATAAATAGGGTGAACATCATTCACCTCCGAAAGATATCCGACTTAAATGCAAATTTCTTTCAACGAAGGTTTCCACCGACTTGAACGTTGAATAGATAGGGTGCACATCATTGACCTCCGAAGAGATGCAACTTAAAGGCAAAAATCTTTCAACGCATGTTTCCACCGACTTGAACGTTGAATAGATAGGGTGCACATCCTTCATCTTCGAATAGATGCGTCTTAAATGGAAATATCTTTCAACAGAATTTTCCACCGACTTCAACGTTGAACAGATAAGGTGCAACTCCTTCACGTTCAAAAAGATTCACTGATGTGCCTATATCTTTCAACGCAGGTTTCCATCGACTTGAAATTCACCTCCGAATAGTAGCGATTTAAATGCCAATACATTTCAATGCACGTTTCCATTGACTCGAACATTAAATAGATAGGGTGCATGTTCTTCACCTCCAAATTGATGCGACTCAAATTGAAATAACATTCGAGCCAAGTTTTCATCGACTTGAACATTGAATAGATAGGGTGCACATTCTTCTCCTCCGAATAAATGCGACCTAAATGCAAATATCTTTCATCGCAAGTTTCATTCGAATTAAACGATGAATAAATAGGGTGCACATTCTTCACCTCCTAATATATGCGACTTAAATGCAAATATCTTTCAACGCATGTTTCCGCCAACATGAATGTTGACTAGATAGGGTACATATCATTCACCTTCGAATAAATGCGACCAAAATGCAAATATCTTTCAACGCAGGTTTCCACAGACTCGAATGTTGAATAGACAGGATACACATCATTCACCTACGAATAGATGCGACTTAAATGCAAATATTTTAAAACTCTAGTTTCCACCGACCTGAACGTTGAGTAGATAGGACGCACATCCTTGACCTGTGAATAGATGCGACCGAAATACTAATATCTTTCAACGCAAGTTTCCACCGACTTAAACGTCGAATAGATATGGTGCACATCCTTCAGCTTCGATTAGAGACGACTTAAATGCAAATATTTTTCAACGCAAGTTTCCACCGACTTGAACGTCGAATAGATAGGGTCCACATCCTACACATCCATATAGATGCGACTTAAATGCAAATATATTTCAACGCATGTTTCCACCGACTAGAACGTTGCATAGATAGGGTGCATATCCTACACCTCCAAATAGATTTAACTTAAATGCAAATATCTTTCAACACAAGTTTCCACCGACTTGAACGTTAAATAGATAGGCTGCACTTCTTTCACCTCCGAATAGATGCGATATAAATGCAGATATCTTTCATCGTAAGTTTCCACCAACTTGAACGTTGTAAAGATAGGATTCAGATCCTTCATCTCCGAATAGATGCGACTTACATGCAAAAATCTTTCAACGCAAGTTCCACCAACTTGAAATTCACCTCGGAATAGATGTGACTAAATTGCAAATATCTCTCAACGCAAGTTGTGACGAACTTGAATATTGAATAGATAGGGTGCACATACTTAACTTTCGAATACATGCGACTTTAGTGCAAATATATTTCAACACAAGTTTCCACCAACTTGAACGTTGAATAGATAAGGTTGAAATCCTTCACTTCCGAATATATGCAACTTAAATGAAAATATATTTCAACGAAAGTTTGTACCGATTTGAACATTGAATAGATAGGGTGAACATCTTTCACCTACGAATAGATACGACTTAAATGCAAATAGCTTTCAACGCAGGTTTCCACCGACTTGAACGTTGAATATATAGGGTGCATATCCTTCACCTCTGAATAGATGCGACTTAAATGCATAGATCTTTCAATGCAAGTTTCCATCGACTTGAACGTTGAATAGATAGGTTACGCATTCTTCACCTCCGAATAGATGCGACTTAAATGGAAATATCTTTCAATGCTAGTCTCCGCCCATTTAAACTTTGAATAAATAGGGTGAACATCCTTCACCTCCGAATAGATGCGACTTAAATGCAAATTTTTTTCAATGCAAGTTTCCACCAACTTGAACGTTGCATAGATAAGGTGCACATCCTTGACCTCTAAATAGATGTGATTTAAATGCAAAATTCTTTCAACGCAGGTTTCCACCTGCTTGAACGTTAAATAAATAGGGTGCACATCCTTCATCTCCTAATAGATGCGACTCAAATGCAAATATCTTTCAACGGAGGTTTACTCCGACTTCAACATTGAATAGATAAGGCGGACATCCTTCACATCCAAAGAGATTCGACTGATATGCCAATATCTTTCAATGCAGGTTTCCACCGACTTGAAATTTTCCTCCAAATAGTAGCGACTTAATTGAAAATATATTTCAATGCAGGTTTGCACCGACTTGAATATTGAATAGATAGGGTGCACATCCTTCACCTTCGATTAGATGATACTATAATGCAAATATATTTCAATGTATGTTTCCACCAACTTAAACGTTGAATAGATCGGGTGAACATCCTTCACATCCGAACAGATGAGACTTAAATGCAAATATATTTCAACGCAAGTTTCCATCAACTTGAACATTAAATAGATATGGTGCACATCATTCACCTCTGAATAGATGCGACTTTAATGCAAATATCTTTCAACGCAAGTTTCCACCGACTTGAACATTGAATAGATTGGGTGTACATCCTTCACCTCAGAATTGATGCTACTTATATCCAAAAATCTTTTAACGCAAGTTTCCATCAACTTGAAGTTTGAATAGAAATGCTGAACATACCTCACCTCCGAATAGATGCGACTTAAATGCAAATATCTTTCAACGCAAGTTTCCACCGACTTGAATAGTGAATACATAGGGTGCACATCCTTCTTCTCTGAATAGATGCGACTTAAATATGAATATATTTTAACGCTAGTTTCAACCAACTTGCACGTTGAATGGATAGGGTGCGCATCCTTGACCTCCCAATAGATGCGACTTAAATGTAAAAAACTATCAATGCAAGTCTCCACAAACTTGAACTTTGAATTGATAGGGTGAACATCCTTCACCTCCGAATAGGTGTGACTTAAATGCAAATATCTTTCAACGCACGTTTCCACCGACTTGAAATTCAGCTCTGAATAGATGTGACTTAATTGCAAATATGTTTCAACGCAAGTTTCCACCGACTTGAACGTTGAATAGAATGGGTGAACATCCTTCTCCCCCGAATAGATGCGACTTAAATGAAAATATACTTCAATAAATATTTCCATCGACTTGATCGTTGAATAGACAGGGTGCAATTCCTTCACCTCCAAATAGATACGACTTAAATGCAAATATCTTTCAACACAGGTTTATACCAACTTGAATGTTGAATAGATATGGTACATATCATTCACCTATGAATAGATGCGACTTAAATGCAAATATCTTTCAACGCAAGTTTCCACAGACTTGAATGTTGAATAGATAGGGTACACATTATTCACCTACGAATAGATGCCAATTAAATGCAAATATCTTTAAACGCTAGTTTCCACCGAATTGAACGGTTAATAGATAGGGTGCACATCCTTCACCTCCGAATAGATGTGACTTAAATGCAAAGATCTTTCAACACAAGTTTTCATCGACTTTAATGTTGAATAGATAGGCTGCACATTCTTTACCTCCGAATAAATGCGACTTAAATGCAAATATCATTCAATGCAAGTTTCCACCGACTTAAACATCGAATAGATAGGGTGCCTATACTTCTCCTCCGAATTGAGGCGACTTAAACGTAAATATTTTCAATGCTAGTCTCCACCAACTTGAACTTTGAATAAATAGGGTGAACATCCTTCACCTTTGAATAGATGCGACTTAAATACAAATTTCTTTCGACGCAAGTTTCTACCGACTTAAACGTTGAATAGATAGGGTGCATATCGTTAACCTCCGAATAGATGCAACTTAAATGCAAAATTCTTTCAATGTAACTTTCCATCGACTTTAACGTTGAATAGATAGGGTGAACATCCTTCATCTCCGAATAGATACGACTCAAATGCAAATATCTTTCAACAAAGGTTTCCACCAACTTGAACATTGAATAGATAAGGTGCACATCTTTCACGTCCGAAGTGTTTCGACTAATATGCCAGTATCTTTCAACGCAAGTTACCATCGACTTGAAATTCACCTAGGAATAGTAGCGACTTATTTGCAAATATATTTCAACGAAGGTTTGCACCGACTTGAATATTGAATAGATATGGTGCACATCCTTCACCTTCGATTAGATGCTACTATAATGCAAATATATTTCACCGCAAGTTTCCACCGACTTGAACGTTGATAGATCGGGTAAACATCCTTCACCTCCGAATAGATGAAACTTAAATGCAAATATATTTCTACGCAAGTTTCCATCAACTTGAATAGTGAATAGATTGGGTGCACATCATTCACCTACGAATAGATGCGACTTAAATTCAAATATCTTAAAACAATAGTTTCCATCGACTTGAACATTGACTAGATAGGGTGCACATACTTGACGTGCGAATAGATGCAACTGAATTACAAATATCTTTTAACGCAAGTTTACACCGACTTGAACGTCGAACAGATAGGGTGTAGATCCTTCTCCTTCGAATAGATATCACTTACATGCAAATATCTATCAACGCAAGTTTCCACCGACTTGAACGTTGAATGGATAGGGTACAGATCTTTCACCTTCGAATAGATGCGACTTAAATATAAATATATTTCAATGCAAGTTTCCACCGACTTGAACATTGAATAGATGGGCTCCACATCCTACACCTCCGAATAGATGCGACTTAAATGTAAAATTCTTTCAATGCAGGTCTCAACCAAATTGAATTTTGAATAGATAGGGTGAACATCATTCATCTCCAAATAGATGCGACTTAAATTCAAATATCTTTCAATGCAAGATTCCACTGACTTGAACGTTGAATAGATAGGGTACACGTCCTTCACCTCCGAATAGATGCGACTTAAATGTAAAAATCTTTCAACGCAAGTTTCCACCAACTTGAACTTTGAATAGATAGGATGAGTCCTCTTATCCCTCACAACTTCGGACGAAAAATTACTTCCAGATTTTGTTATAAATCAAACTCTTATTTAAAAAGAACAAAAATTCAAAAGGTAAAACTGTTAGTTCGTGTTCATAATGGATAATGCAAAACATCACACGAAAAATTAATTAAACACATAAAGCACTGCTTTGATTGAAAATAAACTCAATTATATCACATAACATACAAACAATTATTACGCGTCCTATACAAATATGTGACCCTTTTGTGCCAAGGGTACACATAATTATGATTGTCTTTTTATTGACTACGGGGGAAACAGACACAAGGTGGTCTTGTTAAATGTGGAATCGATACCCGAGATCGATCCACCTAAGTTATATGCATGCATGAGTTAAATTGAGGGGTGGCTTAGATCTATCTTTATGTTTTCTAAGATTTGGCTTACTAGACACAATGTTCCCAAGTGGACAACTCGAGCGAGGAGGCTATGCGATCTCACGGAAAAAGATCTGGACACCCTGCGCATATGCCAACCTCGCATGTACGTGTGATTGAGTGAATTTTCCAGAATTGGAGGAAGTATGAACAAAATGACAGTTTATAAAGAAGTAACAAATATACAATTTATATAAACAATAACAAATAAGAAGTTTATATCACATAAACATGAAAAATAAAGCATTAGGCATGTGAAATAACGCTAGGATGTAAGCATATGCTAAAAACCTTAATAATTAACCTAAGTCTGTTATGGTTAGAAGCTATTAAGTCACCAGCAGAGTCGTCATTTTTGTTATGCTATAATTTTAATAACCTTTAGCAAAATCACCTTTTGAAATGTTCTAATTATAATACAATTTGAGGAAAATACTTATAAAAGAGTTGCCACTTAATTTTTTAAAGAAATAAAGAAAACTTAATTTAAAAAGACTCTAAAAGATTAAGTCTTTAAAAATTTAGAGAAAATGGGTAAGAGGTTCTTATTTATGCTTCAAGAAAGTTTTTAAAGCATTTGAAGCGCCCGCTAACACGCGGTTATCCTATTACTTGGTTGATATATATTTTGACTATGTTTTAGCAAAAAGGATTTAACATAAAAAAAATTACAATATTTGATTAATTTTGAGAAAATAGTTAATAGAACAATTTTTAATTTTTAAGAAAAGGGGGACCCTAATTAGAGTATTTGAAATTCATTACAAGTGATCAAAATTTTAACAAAATTGGATTTATTTGAATCATTCTAATAATAATTTACACCGATTTGATTAATTCAAAGTGTGAAAAACTATTTTAAATTAAATGAAGGATAAATAAAAAGTTTTGACTAAAGTTATTCAATAAAAGTATAGGAGTTGATAAAATAAATTTTATTAAAATATGCTAACATAAAGAATATGGTTCAACTTTTGGAGAATTCAATTAAGTTAAACCAAATCAAATAAAAGGGTTAGAATTAGTAGACAAAATATGTCAATTATTCAATAATAGTAAAACTTCCAGATTTGTCAAAAATACCCAAAAATGGGACTATTGGGCCCAAAATCAGAAGTGTGTCCGCCTTGGCTGATTTTGAGCCTAACAACTGCTATGGATTACTCTGGGCTTTGGCCCAAACCTGCCTTATTTTCTTATAAGAACCTGCAGCAGAAATAATGTGTATACACCCAGTAAGATAAGACACGACCAAAAATTTATCTAACATCAACATATACAAAATAATAAATAAAAATTATAATTCAAACTCCGTTCGAATAACTTCAATGGGAAGCAACTCCGTGTACCTGTAAAGACACTTAGTAAAAGTGTTAGTACTAAATAAATGTGAATAAAAATGAATAACTCAAATAATAACTTAAAAATAGAACCCGTCTGATTAATATGGAAGGCATTGGAAATCGACGATAATTTCTTCATTGGCCATTGTATTTTCTAAATGTGAGATCATATCAAACAGATAAAAAATAAAATAAAATAATATAAAATGGTGTGAAGTAACAATGAAATAGTGACTAAATACTAATGAGATAGGTTACTGGAAAAACTTTACGAATTATGTAGACTTAATCTAAACAAATTATGAGTAGTAATTTATTAACAAAAGTAAAGCATTAATCAATAAATTAAATGAAACAAACACATAACATATAGTTATCATAGAACCCAAAATAAATAAATAAATAAATAACATGGTGAGACATCCGAAATGATTAATCACTAATGACAAACTAAAATAACAGAATCATAAAAAGGTAGAGATAAAAAATAAAAAATAAGAAGAAGAGTTGCCACAAACATGCATCAACAATAAAATAATATGTGAAATCATTGGTCAATTTTTATGCCTATTCAAATCAATTGAAAAACAAATAAAAATATAAAACATTTAAAGCAACAAAAGAAAAATGAGACAATAATAATAATGAGCAGTAGCAACATCAACAAATATTATAAAGCAAAGTTATAGCTAAATATAGTCTATAAAATAAAATAATATTAGATACTTGAGAGATAACTTCCTTGTTCAAATATTTAGCCAAAAAAAATAAATAGAATAATAACTAAAGGTTAACCAACAAAAACATATAATGTAGTTCACTGGAATATGGCATTTTCCAACCAGATCAGAAAAAAATACTAACAACAATAAACCATTCAACACAAAATAAGAAGAAAAATCATCAAGCTTTGAACTATTTAACAGTGAGATATTAAAAAGAAAAATTGGAAAAAGTGTGTACAGTACACGGTTCATGGTGTAAGGTTGTTTGAGCTTGCTGGCCGCCGGAGTTTGCCGGAAATGTGGACCCAATTAGATCTGCTCGTCCTCATGGTGGTCACTGGTTGTTGTTGTTGCTCCATCGGAAGAAGGTGGATATGGGGGTGTTTTGTTTTGCCATTGTTGAGCATTTTTTATCTCAGAGTTCTCCATTAAGGGAAGAACTCAACAGAAAGGGAGTAGTAATAGTACTGTGGTTCGCCGGAACTTGTCGTGGGTTTGATGGTGTGGTGGTGGGGTTCTGGTTTGGTTGTTGTTCGATCTCAGAGCCAGCTCGTGGGTGCTCGCCGAAAAACTTTGCCGTAATATGTTTTTGATTGATTTTGGACATAAAATTTATATCAAAGAATAGCCCTTCAAGAGCTCTGCACATTTATGTAAATGGTTTAGGATGAGGATGACCGAAAATTCGTAAATATAAAGTAAAAGGTGAAGATTTATATTTGATTTTTCTTAGATCTACGGAGTTTGGCTATGGATAAGAATGAATGGTTTGCGGATTTGTGTAGAGTAGGTTGAAAGGAAGAAATGGTAAAAAATTTGGAGAATTTTCCAGCTAAAGGGTGGTGGACTCGCCGGATACCGGCGGAACTCTGGTGAGATTGTCACCGGAAAATCATGAACACTAGAGAATATCTTAAGACTCGAAAAAAACTGAAAATTACCCCATAAATTTTATTCCACCAACCCCCCCCTCCCCCCCTTTTCTTTTCTTTTTTAAAAACTTTTTCCAACTTTTTCTTCCTACCTTTTTCCACTTTTTCCAACTTTTTCTTCCTACCTTTTTCCACTTTTTCCCCCTTTTTCTTTCCAATTTTCCTACTTTTTTCCCCTTTTTCTTTCCACTTTTTCCTACTTCACCCCCCCCCCCCCCCCCACCTATTTTTTGACCTGAGCAAAACATAAATAGGAAAATAATTATGCAATGGGCTCAAATTGTGGACTTGGGATTGCAGCCCAAAATTATCAGTCAATTTGTGTATGCAAATTTTATCCGTATTTGAATGAATTTCTAGGTTGTGCAAAATATCAAAATGAATATTAACAAATGTAATAAATCAAATAAATATATAAAAAATATAATGAACGTAACTAATGACATGTAAAAATGCAATTTTAAAATTAACTGATAAAAATCGTAAATTTTGATGAATAAGGATAGCTATGGATAAACTTATTTAAAATTATAAAAAAATTATTTTGAACTATTAAATAAATAAAACTTAAAAGTTACAAATGTTGAAGATGTTAGGCCAAAATTGGGTGTCAACAATTAGAACACTCTTTTCACTTCGTAATTGAATTCTTTACCGTGTCACTCCTTGTGGGATCGACCCCAACTCTTTGTTGGGCTTATACTTGATTGCGACCGCCTACACTTAGAATCGGATGAAGTGTAGTTGAGCATTATCAGGGTCCTCATGAGCGAGTACTCCAAAAATACCCTTCATTTGAAACAACTGCAACATTGTGCTGGTCACATGAAACACTGCAATGCCCACAATTGGAGACAATCGAATAGCACCCGCACCTCCCAATTGATCCTCATTGACTTCATGAAAATTCATGATGTCTTCGTTGTTCCCAAGTTGGCTGGTGTTAGTCCCATTTACACTCATATCTTCATTGCTCTAGAGCAGCTAACAAGAACACAAATAAGATAATTCAACAACAGCAAAATAAGTACACGACTAAACTTTAATAAAAGAATTCTATGCACCACTCCCCTGCAGCGGCGCCAGTTTTTATAATACTCAACTACACTTCATCCAATTATAAGTGTAGATGGTTGCTAACAATTATAAACGCAACTAAGAGTTGGGGTTGATCCCACAGGGAGTGATACAATAGAGAATTCGATTAAGAAGTAAAATTGTGTCGTAATCGTTTGTAGAAGTAAAGCTTTCGCAACAATGAAGTAAATCACAATGTTTTAAAAACTACTATCAAATTGTGGGGGGGGGGGGTTAGGTAACTAATTTAAAACAACTAACATTTGAAGTGAACAAGTAGAGATTGGACCTTAGGAGTGTGATATGTTAAATTCTAATTTCGTGAAATGTGTGTATACTAGTTACTCAAAGGTGTTGAATCTCAGTGGGTAGGTTAGCTTTTGAATGAAATAGTCATTCCTAATCAACTATTGTGTTTCAAGTGAGTTCTTTCGAACCTCAACGAGTAAAACACAACCAAACAACCCAATTTCTTAATAAATCCACACTTTCAAGATGGATTAGCAAAGACGCAATCAAACCCACTTTCTCAAGGTAGGTTCTTAAAGATGCAATCAATACAATCATCAATCAATAATCGACTCTATTCCCTCTTTCGCAAGAAAGCATATAGAACTAAGCTAGAATTGCATTTGCAACTATAATTCCTCAATAAAAACATAAAAAATAATTTCACTCACTTCAAACCAACATTAAAATCAGTAACTAACAACACCCATTAGCTAATTAGTGCATTCAACTACATAATCACATCCCCAAGGAAACATATTTTAGCTAAGCATAGTGAAAAATAAGAAATCATTACCAACAAAGTTTTCCAATTGATTTGCTAACAATATGCAATTCCCAAATGCTGAAATTTAATCTCACAATCTCTACTAAAAAATGTAAAGTCAATGTTCTAGAATGTAAAAACTCAAAAACAATGTGGAAACTTCTTTTCTTCTTTTAAAAATTGCATTTAGACGTTCCCAAAAATTTCAGCATGAAGTCAACTAGGCAAAGTAATTCTAGGTCACTGACTAGTTCGGTGATATGCCGAGTTGCTCCTCTTCTCGCCTTTTTGGTTTGGCTCTTTCATCAAATCGTTCTGTAACTTTTAGTAAGCCAGATCTTCATCGCCGATCTCTTCGGCGAGTTACTAAATTGCTTGTATGCTCACCAATTTGGTTTTGTCCATAGGATTGTATCCTGGAACTTTAGGTGAGTTGAAGGTCCACTTGGCGACTTGCCGAGTGCGTTTGGAGAGTTCCAACTTTGCTTTCCTTCAATTTTTTTAGCTTTTTTGCTCCTTTTTGCCTCATATAATGTCCTTGACTTATTCTTGAGCCTTCATTGCTACATATCAATATTTTAACATCAGCTATGAGTCTAAAATAGGCATTGAGGACACTAAATCCTTGAATAATAAGCCCTAAATGAGTCGAAATCCCCAACTCATCAGTTGTCAAAGTCTAACTTCCAAGAGTTGTGGAGGTACTAAGGAATGACCAGAAAAACCCTACGAGAGTGCAAAATGAAAACACTGAATGTGTGTGATAATTTCAGGGTTGACTACGATGCTTTAGGATCAATGGGTACCATAATTGTTCCTCCACTACCACTCAGTTATAAGTTTGTGTTTACTAGTAGTCTGATGCAAATTCTTACATCCAGAGGGTTATTTCATGGTTTGCTATCCGAAGACCCATATGCTCATTTGAGTAAAGTCACCAGCGCTTGTAAGAGTAGTGTGGGAAGGCCATACTTAGACATGGATGTGATCGGTCTACGCGTGTTTCCAATATCATTAACAAGTGACGCTACCGTGTAGTTATCTGAGTTTCCAGATAACTCGATTTGCACGTGGGTGGAGCTGTATAAAGTGTTCCTTGAAATATACTTTCCTCTGTCAAAGAAGTTGAAGCTCAAAGATAAACTTAACAACTTTGTTGTTCTACATGAAGAGTCAGTCAATGATTCTTATGATAGATTCACAGGTTTCATGAGAAGTATACGCAAACCACCGCATTGATGATGAATCACTTAAGGAGTACTTCTATAGAAGGATGTATTACAATGCGAAATATGTGTTAGATATTATTATGGGAGGATCTTACGAGGAAAACATATTCTAGGATACTGTAGAGACACTTGAAAAGATCTCTCAGAATAATAAGGCATGGAGTACTAGAACTTCGACTGCCAGAAAGAGAATTTTTTCAATATAAGCCACACAAATTCAGTCCAATGATGATAATCATTAAGAGATGACGCAGTTGAGAACAAAGATTGGCTTAGTATGTAAACACGTGAGTGGAAGTGCTAAGGAAATCAATGCAGTAAACAATCAAGTTAGAGCACCACTGGTTGATGAGTATGGCTACGAGGAAGATGCAAATTTTGTCAATGATCACATGGCGGGTTTCTAGACCAACGCTCAAGTATCCAATCAGGATAATTGGTGCCAAGGACTTGGAAATCACGGTCCTAACTCTAGTAATTACAATCGTGAAGGGAATTATAATCATGATGGGAACTATGATCGTGATAATAACTACAATAGCAATGAGTATAAGAAAAGAAACAATAAGAGTGTCAAAATTGAGATGGAGGATCAAGTGTAAATCGCATTGAGGATATGATGGATAAGTTGATGAGAAGGTTTGACTCAACTAATGATAATGTGAAATGATTTATTGAGCATTTGACAAAAGGTAGATCTGCATGCAGTATCTATCAGATAGATTGAGCACCGACTGAGCCAAATATCTTCAAGTGTGAATCTGCGCGAATAAGGAACACTTCCCAGCAATACTATATTAACTCCTAAGAATAATGGACGTTGCACGACAGTTACTACTAGGGGTGGAAAACATACTTCTGATTCTCCTATGCCGACTTATATGGAAAGGCGAAGGAACAAGATGAGGATAGAGTTGAAATGGTGGAACAATCGAAATATAAGAACGAGAAAGAAGTTGCGGTTTCTCAAAAGACCATTCCAATTCCAAGACCTCTACATCTCTTCCCATAAAGATTGGTTAAGAAAAACCTAAGAAGGGAAGTATCGTAAATTTATATCCATGTTGAAGAAGTGGTGCTAAATTTTCCTTTGATTGAAGAACTAGAATAGATGCCCGACAATGCTATGTTCATGAAGGATCTTATGACAAAAAAAAGGGTTGTTAGTTTTGAAGGTGATGATAAAGCGTTGTATTGTAGTGCCATTACTACTAGACTCTTAGTGCAAAAGAAGGAGGATCTTGAAGCTTTTAGTATCCCATGTACCATTGGCATATTACACTATTCTAAGGCCCTATGTGACTTGGGTGTTAGCATAAATATGATGTCGTTGAGTGTGTTATATAATTTGGGCTTGGGAGACTGTAATACCCCGAACTTGAGAAATGGCAAAAATACCATTTCCAAAAGTTGAACATGCCAATCCACGTTGGCCACCCACAGCCCGTGGATGGGACCATGGACCGTAAGTATGATCCATGGTTGACACACTGGAACTACACAGAAAAGGGTTAGAACCACTGACAAAACAACAAACCGTTGTTGGAACCATGGTCCGTGGTTGAGGCATATGGTCCAAAACCCTCATGTGGAAGTTTCTGACCACCATCGACGGCTGTGTAGGACGGTCTGTCATCCTGACCACGGTTCATCAGGCAATTTTCATGTTTAAAATTCAATGTGCAGGAAATTATTACAAAGAACAAGACTAATTTATGAATCTTAACTTAAACCATGAATTAGTGAGTAGAATAGAGTCTAGGCACTATGGGTGGAAGGACCCATGAGTTCAACACCACATACCTTGAGTTTTTATGAAGGTATTGAGAGTGTCTTCAATAGAAGCTTGGAACTTGGAGCAAGAGTCTCTTCAATCTTGAGGAAGGTTTTGGATTAGGGTTCTTGAGAGAACTTGAGAGAAAATGTGTCTAAGAATGGGAGAGGTGTTTTGGGAAATGTTTTAGAGATGGGAATTGAACTAATGGTATATAGGAAATAACATATGCCCTTTGGAAAAATGGTCCAACACTTAGAAAAAAAATGAGGCGGGTGAACAGTAAAAACGCTCACTGGAAATTGCCTTTCCTGCCGGACAGATTTTACGAAAATGGGCATAACTTCTTCGTCCGAACTCCGAATGAGGTGAAACGAAGTGCGTTAGGTAGCTAACTCAAAGGGATTTCCATGGATATGTTATTGGCCACCCAATAATTTGTGTGCTAGGAGATATGACCCTCCAAAGTAGACCCTCGAAAAAGGCTTCACTTGGAAATTTCGGATTTTGATACGGTTGCTCTAAAATTTGGGTTAGACCCATTTCCCACTCAATTTGACCCCCTAAACAAGAATATGAAGTCGGATTTTCGAAAAATGAAACGGATTTTTTTTTATTTTATATATAGCTAAACAAGTTTCCGGTAACTTCCGAAGCACATTTTAAAGAACTTTTTGGGTCATTTCAATATCTCCCTCTTGGGAACATTCGTCCCCGAATGTGGAAGAGACGTACAAGGGAAGACTTAGTAAGAACATATCAGCCCCAACATGAATGCAAAAATTTTACTTAAACATCACTTCAAGATTTCAAAACTTAGTGTAAAGCATCCATAACTCATCAATTTAAACATATATGCACATTAATGATTCAGGGGCTGAAATGTAAGACTCAATGGAGTACAAAGGACTTGATTTAATACCTTAGGCTTGAGTGGAGTTGAATAGATAAGGATAACGTCTTTGCATGTCCGCTTCGGCCTCCCAAGTAGCACTCTCCACTTGTTGATTTCTCCAAAGCACCTTAACGGACGCCACTTCTTTGTTCCTCAACCTTTTAACTTGTCTATCTAAGATCTAAATCGGGACTTCTTCATACGTCAAATTATCTTCTACAACACCCACAACCTCAAGAGGTACAATAGCGTTAGGATCACCAACACATTTCCTCAACATCGATACATGGAATACCGGATGAACTAATTCCATCTCCTTGGGCAACCCCAACTTATAGGCTACTTTACCAACCCTTCTTATTATCTCATAAGGACCGACATACCTAGGACTTAATTTCCCCTTCTTACCAAAACGAACCACACCTTTCATTGGAGAAACTTTCAAATAAACCCAATCACCCACTTTGAATTCAAGATCCCGTCTCTTCACATCGGCATAAGACTTTTGACGACTTTGGGCTGTTTTCAACCTCTCCCTAATCATCCTTACCTTCTCAAGAGCATCCATAACCAGATCCGGACCCAACAAGGCCACCTCTCCACCCAACCGGTGACCTACACCGTCTACCATAAAGTGCCTCAAAAGGAGCCATACCGATACTAGAATGATAACTATTGTTGTATGCAAATTCAATCAAAGGAAGATGATCATCCCAACTACCTTTCAACTCCAATACACAAGCTCTAAGCATATCCTCCAAGGTATGAATTGTTCTTTTGGCTTGGCCATCCGTTTGAGGGTGGAAGGCCGTGCTAAGCTTTACCTTTGTACCAAGACCCCTTTGGAATGACTTCCAAAAGTGAGAAGTGAATTGGGCACCACGATCCAAGATGATAGACAAAGGAATCCCATGCAACCTTACCAATTCATGAATGTACAACTTGGCATACTCTTCAGCCCCGTAAGTAGTTTTAACCGGTAGCAAATGAGCCGACTTTGTCATCCGATCAACCACCACCCAAACCGAATCAAAGCCTCTTCTAGCCTTGGGTAAGCCCACTACAAAATCCATGTTGATTTCTTCCCACTTCCAAGTAGGTATCTCAATGTCTTGAGTTAGGCCACCCGGCCTTTGATGTTCGGCCTTGACTTGTTGACAACTATGGCAACCCGAAACAAATTTTGCAATGTCCTTCTTCATACCGCCCCACCAATACACATCCCTCAAGTCTCTATACATCTTTGTTGACCTCGGATGAATAGAATAAAAAGAATTATGAGCCTCATCAAGGATTCTTTCCCTCACACCATCCACACAAGGAACACATAATCTACCTTGGTACCTAAGGGCACCATCTCCCCCTTGGGAGAAAACCTCCACCTTACCACTACTCACCGAAGCCTTTAATTCTACCAAAGAAGGATCAAGATCTTGCTTGACTATCACCTCATCAACCAAGGAAGACCTTGAACCATCAACAACAACTACTCCTCCACTATCCACCCCTTCTAACCTAACTCCCAATTTGGCCAACCGATGGACCTCCTTAGCCAACTCTTTACTACCTTCCCCCACATGAGCCAAGCTACCCATGGACACTCTACTCAATGCATCCGCCACCACATTAGCTTTCCCCGGATGATAGTGAACACTCATATCATAATCCTTAAGGAATTCTAACCACCTCCTTTGTCTCAAGTTAAGATCTTTTTGCGTGAACACATATTGGAGATTCTTATGGTCGGTGAAGATATCAACATGCACCCCATACAAATAATGACGCCAAATCTTTAAAGCAAAAACCACGGCGGCCAATTCAAGATCATGGGTTGGGTAATTTTTTTCATGAACCTTAAGTTTCCTAGAAGCATAGGCTATAACCTTACCACTTTGCATCAACACACAACCCAAACCAATACGGGAAGCATCACAATAAACAACAAAACCTTCTAACCCATCCGGAAGTGACAAAATAGGAGCGGACACAAGCCTTTCTTTCAAAGTTTGGAAGCTTTCCTCACACTCATCCGACCACACAAATTTAGCCTTCTTTTGAGTCAACTTAGTCATAGGAGAAGCAAGAGAAGAAAACCCTTCCACAAATCTCCTATAATAACCCGTTAAACCCAAGAAACTCCTTATATCCGACGGGGTCAAAGGTCTAGGCCAATTCCTAATAACATCGGTCTTCTTAGGATCCATCTTAATACCATCCCCCGACACCACATGGCCTAGGAAAGCAACTTCCTTCAACCAAAACTCACACTTTTCATATTTAGCGTACAACTTCTCTTCCCTCAATCTTTGGAGTACAACCCTCAAGTGACCCTTGTGCTCTTCCTCACCCTGAGAATAGATCAAGATGTCATCTATAAACACCACCACAAAAGAATCAAGGTAGGGTTTGAAAACCCTATTCATCAAATCCATAAAGAGAGCTGGAGCATTAGTCAACCCGAAAGACATCACCACAAACTCATAGTGCCCATACCTAGTACGAAAGGCCGTCTTGAGAATATCACACTCCCTCACATTCACTTGATGATACCCTGACCGAAGATCAATCTTAGAGAAGTGACTAGCCCCATGCAATTGGTCAAATAAATCGTCAATCCTTGGTAGAGGATACCTATTCTTGACGGTGACCCTATTAAGTTGTCGATAATCAATACACATTCTAAGAGACCCATCTTTCTTCTTCACAAACAAAACCGGAGAACCCCAGGGAGAGTGACTAGGTCTAATAAACCCCTTCTCTAACAAATCTTTTAATTGCTCTTTCAACTCTTTCAACTCCGCCGGGGCCATACGGTAAGGGGGGGATAGAAATAGGTTGAGTATCGGGAAGGAGGTCTATACCAAGATCTATCTCCCTTTCGGGAGGGACACATGGAAGGTCTTCTGGGAAGACATCTAGAAACTCATTAACAATCGGAATAGACTCAATAGGAGGGACTTTAGACTCCATATCATTGACTCTCACAATATGGTACAAGCACCCTTTGGAAATCAACCTATGGGCATTAATGCAAGAAATGAATTTCCCATTCACCACAACATCCCGGCTCTCCTACTCAAGGACGGGTTCATTAGGAAATCGGAACTTGACTTTACGAGTCCTACAATCAATAGAAGCATAATATGCATGCAACCAATCCATCCCAAGAATAACATCAAAATCCACCATGTTCAACTCAACAAGATCGCAAGGCAACAACTTATTCAATATGCAAACCGGACAATTTCTATACACTTTTCTAGCAACAATAGAGACACCAATAGGAGTAGATACTTCATATGACTCATGCAACAATTCCGACTCGACATGAAATTTTCTAGCAACTAAGGGGGTAACAAAGGAAAGGGTGGCACCCGGATCAATCAAAGTATAAACATCAAGATCAAAGATTTGCAACATACCGGTCACCACATCCGGGGTCTCATTAACACCTTGTCTACCATGCAAAGAATAAAATCGATTGTCCCTTGGGGCACCACTTTGAGAAGCACCTCTACCCAAAGGAGTAGTGTTAGCACTTCGGACCTTGTTGCAGATCTTGGGACACTCAAACCTCTTATGACCCACTTCTCCACATTCAAAGCAAGCACCCGAACCCTTCATGCAAGGACCACCATGCTTCCTCCCACACTTAGGGCATACATCCATAGAACCCACTTCACCTCCCCCTTGAGTTCTAGGAACATTGATAGCAAATCCCCGGTTGACATGAGGGTTTCCTCGGCCTTGATGAAATCTAGCACCCTTAGGGAACCTATTCTCCAATCGGGCCCTCTTGGCCTCGTGCCCCCTTTTCTTCCTCAATTTCTCTTCCTCCATTTGCTCGGCATAAGTCATCAACCGAGACAAATCCATATCTCCAATGAGCATAGCGGACCGACATTCCTCACTAACCAAGTTGGATACACCCATCACAAATTTGTTCATCCTCGACCTAAAGTTGGCCACCAAGTGAGGTGCATACTTGGAGAGTTGGACAAATTTGAGGGCATACTCCCTCACACTCATAGCTCCTTGCTTCAAGTTCATGAACTCCACCAACTTTGCCTCCCTAAGCTCAAGAGGGAAGAACTTATTAAGGAAAGCAAGTTTAAACTCCTCCCACAACACCACATAGCCATTACCTTTCTCACCCTTCCATTGATCAAACCAAATTTGAGCAACCCCCTTGAGTTGGTAGGCCGCCAATTCCGCCTTCTCACAAGCACCAACATCCATAATGGTCAAGATTTTGCATACCTCATCGATGAACTCTTGCGGGTCCTCATCCACCTTTGAACCATGGAAGACCGGAGGGTTCATCCTCATGAAATTTCCCACCCTTTCCCCCGTGGTGGTAGTTCGAGGAGCTTGGGCTCCTTGTTGCACTTGGTTAGCTACCACTTGTGCAAGCATGGTGAGTGCATCACGGAGCTCACCATTGGTGGGTGGCTCTTCCGGTGATCGGGCCCGTCTTCCCCTCATGTTTGGCATGATGATCTAGCAATCCAAAGAACAAGCGTTAGGGAGGAATCACCTTATCGCACTCTAAGCATAACATAGAACATGAAGAAGGGAAACCTTTCCTAAAACGTTTTGTAGCCTCCCATTCATAGTCGTGGCGCGCTTCACAACCATGATTAGGACTCTACTCAACGCGATGTGTTGGACTCCGAGGATTTAACAACCTAGTGCTATGATACCAAGCTTGTCACGACCCCAGCCTATGGCCTAGACGTGACATGGCGAATGAGGAACCCGAAGGAACCCCAAACAAGCCTCTCAAACTTGTCATCACACTTCATCGGTCACAGAAGTACATTCAACATTAATTAATGGGAAATAGGGACTAAGGGCAAACCATTTCAAAATGACATCATAGAACAAGAGTCAAGCTCATTTACAAAATACTTGTCCAACGCACACCTCTACATACATAGATAGGACGGGGCCATGACATACTACCGGCTCCCCTCATAGTCAAAATACAATTACAAGCTAAAGTCTCAAAACATAGGAGTAGGAAACATAACATAGCCCTCGAATCATTGAGGACTCACCAACAACTCGGATAAACACCGTACTAGCCACGTGAATGGAGAGAGGGATCAAGAGTAGCTCCGGTCCCTACATGGTGACATCATGTAGGAAAAATATGCGTTAGTACTTGGAATGTACTAAGTATGCGGGGTGCAACACAACAATAGACAAGGACACAATCTAAATACAAGAAATAGTTTCATAGGCATTATGAATAACAATATGAGGATGCATGATTAAAGTGAAGTCAAAACATGTTTAAGTAAATCTATACTAATAGTAGATATCATATGTGTATGCATGATCCAACCAATCTATAACCCCAACTTAGGATGGGGGATGCCGTTCACACCCGGACACCCTGGTGGCAAGGTATAAACCCCTCACATGGTTGATGCTGGTCGCACCCCAAGCATCCTAGGTGGTGAGATATAAACCTCTCACATGGTTGATGTTGGTCACACCCCAAGCATCCTAGGTGGTGAGATATAAACCTCTGACATGGTTGTCCGGTTCTTTTCCCCCGGATCGGGCATGGTCATGCAACACTTTATATAGGAAATTCTTATTAGGCTCTAATGCAATCTCACGTATGGAATGAACATATACACAAGCTTAGTTTGTCATCAACCCATCTCTGGATTTCCATACATCTCATAACTCAAGCTTTAAAGCATCGATTCATCAATTCTCCATAGTTGGACATTTTGTCAAACACCTTGAAGGCATGTAATGGAATCAAAGAGCATGGAAAATAGGGTAGTAATTATGCAGCCAAACCAGTGAACAACCTACAACAACACCTTTTTAACACCCAGAATACCACATGAAAATCTCCACATCCATTCCAAATTTAGGTTCAAGTTCTAGAGCCATAACATGCTCAAAACAATCACTTTTCATATTTAAAATTCAATGTGCAGGAAATTATTACAAAGAACAAGACTAATTTATGAATCTTAACTTAAACCATGAATTAGTGAGTAGAATAGAGTCTAGGCACTATGGGTGGAAGGACCCATGAGTTCAACACCACATACCTTGAGTTTTTATGAAGGTCTTGAGAGTGTCTTCAATGGAAACTTGGAACTTGGAGCAAGAGTCTCTTCAATCTTGAGGAAGGTTTTGGATTAGGGTTCTTGAGAGAACTTGAGAGAAAATGTGTCTAAGAATGGGAGAGGTGTTTTGGGAAATGTTTTAGAGATGGGAATTGAACTAATGGTATATAGGAAATAACATATGCCCTTTGGAAAAATGGTCCAACACTTAGAAAAAAAATGAGGTGGGTGAACAGTAAAAACGCTCACTGGAAATTGTCTTTCCTGCCGGACAGATTTTACGAAAATAGGCATAACTTCTTCGTCCGAACTCCGAATGAGGTGAAACGAAGTGCGTTAGGTAGATAACTCAAAGGGCTTTCCATGGATATGTTATTGGCCACCCAATAATTTGTGTGCTAGGAGATATGACCCTCCAAAGTAGACCCTCGAAAAAGGCTTCACTTGGAAATTTCGGATTTTGATACGGTTGCTCTAAAATTTGGGTTAGACCCATTTCCCACTCAATTTGACCCCCTAAACAAGAATATGAAGTCGGATTTTTGAAAAATGAAACAGATTTTTTTTTATTTTATATATAGCTAAACAAGTTTTCGGTAACTTCCGAAGCACATTTTTAAGAACTTTTTGGGTCATTTCAGTAATAGTAGTGGATCTTCATTGTCCATGTCTACTTGTACTAAATATGGAAAAAATCATAAGGGTAAATTCCTAGAGGGCATATATGGTTGCTTTAGTTGTGGTAAAAATGGTCACAAAATGAGGGATTGCCCAATGCTTGCGGCAAAATGAAGAGAGGGAAAGCAAGCTCCTCCTAGTGGCTCGGGTTCCAATTCTCCTAAGAAAAACCATTACTATGCACTTCATACTCGAGGTGAAAAAGAGGGTTCTCTAGGTGTGGTTACCGATATGATGAAAGTTTTCCAACTTGATGTTTATGCTTTGCTTTATACAGGTGCTACCTTGTCTTTTGTGAAACTATATGTGGCTATAAGGTTTGATGTTCTTCCAGATGTGTTGTTAGAACCTTTTTTTTGTCTATACTCCCGTTGGTGATACTATTGTGTCTACGAGCGTCTATAGAACGTGTCCCATTTCCTTATCCCATAGAGTTACTCTTGTTGACTTGGTAGAGCTTGATAAGTTAGACTTTCATGTTATTATTGGTATGGATTAATTTCATTCATGATATACTTCTATTTATTGTAGAATTTGTGAGTCAAGTTTCGATTTCCGAATGAGTCTATCATAGAATGGAAGGGGGGAAATTTAATGCCTAAGGGCCATTTTTTCTCTCGTTTTAAAGCTAGAAAGATTATTTCTAAGGGTGGCATTTACTATCTAGTTTGGGTGAGGCATTTACCATCTTGAGTCGGTCCCCATTGTTAATTAGTTTTCGGAAGTGTTCCCATATGATTTATTTGGTATTCCTCTCGAGTGGGAAATAGACTTTAGTATTGACCTTCTCCCAGATATGCAACCTATATCTATTCCTCCTTACCATATGGCTCTGGTAGAAGTAAAAGAGTTGAAAGAACAATTGAAAGATTTGTTGGATAAGGGTTTCATCCGACCGAGTATATCTCTATGGGGTGCTCCAGTTTTGTTTGTTAGAAAGAAAGATGGTTCTTTCGTATGTGTATTGACTATTGTTAGTTGAATAAGATGGCCATTAAGAATAAGTATCTACTCCCAAGGATAGATGATTTATTTCACCAACTTCATGGAGCAAGTTATTTCTCTAAAATCGATCTTTGATCGGGTTATCACCAATTGAGGGTGAAGGGAGATGACATTCCAAAGATGGCTTTTTAAACTCGGTAATGTCATTTAGATTGACTAATGCTCTAACGACTTTTATGTATTTGATGAATAGAGTGTTTAGATGACATGTTTTTTATTGTGTTCATTGATAATATATTGATCTATTCTAGAAGTGAGAATAAGCATATTGATCATTTGTGGATCGTGTTGTAAATTCTTAAGGACCAACAACTTTTTGCAAAGTTTAGCAATTGTGAATTTTTGTTAAGGTCCATATCTTACATCAATCATATTGTTTAGAGCAAGGGTATAGAGGTAGATCCTAAGAAAATGAATTGGGTCAAGTGTTGTCCTAGACCTCTAACTCCTTCAGTTATTAGAAGTTTATTTGGTTACGCCAGTTACTATAAAAGTTTTGTTGAGGGATTTTCTTGAATAGCTTCTCCTTTGACGGCTTTGACTCAAAAGAAGGCTAAGTTCATATGGTCCGAAGCTTGTGAGAAGAATTTTCGAGAGTTGAAAGATAGACTTACTTCCGCTCCGGTGTTGACCTTACCAGAAGGGATGGATGGTTTTTGTTATTCATTGTGATGCCTTGAAAATTGGGCAAGGGTGTGTGATTATGCAAAATGAGAAAGTTATTGCCTATGCCTCAAGGCAACTTAAAATGCATGAGAAGAATTATCCAACTCACAACCTTGAATTAGCGGTGGTCGGTTTTTCCTTAAAGATTTGGAGGCACTATTTGTATGGAGTTCATGTAGATGTGTTTACTGACCACAAGAGTTTGCAATATTTTTTTAATCAAATATCTCTAAATCTTCGCTAAAGAAGGTGGCTTGAGTTATTGAAAGATTATGACATGAGTGTTCTTTATCACCTCGATAAATCTAATGTGGTAACGGATTCTCTTAGTCGGTTATCTATGGGTAGTGTTGCTCATATCAAAGAAGAAAAGAAAGTGTTGGTTCGAGATGTTCATAGATTTGCTCAATTTAGTGTTCAACTAGTGGAATCCACCAAGGGTGGTGTTATGGTTCATAATGGTTCCGAACCATCGTTTGTAAGGGATGTGAATGACAAGCAAGGTCTTGATCCAATTTTGGTAGAATTGAAAGAAGTGGTGCTGAAGAAATCCGTTGAGGCTGTCTACCAAGGGGGAGATGGTGTACTTAGATATCAAAGTCATTTATATGTTCCGAATGTGGATGACTTTAGGGAACAGATCTTGACAAAATCTCATAATTTGGGTATTCCATTTATCCGAGAGCCACCAAGATATATCGTGATTCACGGGAAGTCTATTGGTTGAATGACATGAAGAAAGTTATTGAGGAATCTGTGGCTAAGTGTCGAAATTGCCAACAAGTAAAGGTTGAGCATCAGAAACCATGAGGTTTATGCCAAGATATTAGCATTCCTACTTGGAAGTGGGAAGATTTGAATATGGACTTTATTGTTGGTTTGCCTCACACTCGGCGACAACATGAATCGATTTGGGTTATAGTAAATCATATGACGAAATTGGCTCATTTTCTTCCCATCAAGGTTTCCTATTCGGCGGAGGATTATGTCAAGTTGTTCTTGAGAGAAATGGTAAAGTTGCATGGAGTCCTTTATCTATTAGTTTCGATCGTGGTACCCAATTTACTTCTCAATTTTGGAAATCATTCCAAAAGGGTCTTGGTAATCATGTTAAGCTTAGTACGACCTTTCATCCCCAAACCTATGGGCAAGAAGAGCCTACTATCCAAACTTTGGAAGATATGTTAAGGGCTTGTGTGATTGATTTTAAGGGTGATTGGGATGACCATTTTCAATTGATTGAATTTGCTTATAATAATAGTTATCACTCGAGTATGGATATGGCTCCATTAGAGGGCTTATATGGTATGATCTCCTATAGGTTGGTTTGAGGTGGGTTAAGTTTCCCTCATAGGTACCAAATTGGTACATAAGGCCATAGAGAAAGTCTGAGTTATTAGAGAAAGGTAGAAAATTACTCAAAGTCGGCAAAATTCATATACCGATGTGAGAAGGGATCTTGAGTTTGATGTTAATGATTGGGTTTACTTGAAAATCTCACCCATGAAGGGTGTCATGAGGTTTGGTAAGAAAGGAAAGCTTTGTCCCCGATATGTAAGCCCGTATAAGATTTTGAGGCGTGCTGGTAACTTTGCTTATGAGTTAGATTTGCCAAATGAGTTGGCATCGATGCATCTAGTTTTCCATGTCTCTATGTTGAAGAATTGTGTTGGTGATCCGACATCTATAGTTTCCTTAGAAGGTTTGGGAGTTAAGGAGAATCTCTCATATGAAGAAATTACGGTTGAGATTTCAAACTGGCAAGTTAAGAGGTTGAAAAATAAGGAAGTAGCTTCCGTGAAAGTGTTGTTGAAGAATACATTAGTTGAGGGTGCTACTTGGGAAGTCGAGCTCGATGTGTTGTCTGGATATCCTCATATTTTTCCTTCTACTCCTACTATAGCTTGAGGTAATGAATTCCTCTTTGTTTGTCCTTTGTTTTGGAATCATGTGTTTTATGCATTAATTCCATGATTTCCTTAGATTATGCATGTTCATGAAAAACTTGTGTTTCGAAAGAAAATGAGTTTATATGATTGATCGTCCTCATGTTGTTGTGCATTAATTATGAGTTGCCTATAAACTACATGAGATGAATTGATGAACATGCTTTAGCTATGCTTTTTGAGAACGAATTGCATATAGGCTCCATGAGATTGTGTTGAGCATGCTTTTAGCTTGAAGAAGGCAATTCCCCCTTTAAAATGAGTAATATTGAAATTTCATGCCTATTGGGTTGTCAGATGTAGTTCCTACTTCCTTGTAATTCATTGAGCATGCTTAGCTTGGGGTTGATGTTTCCTCTTTGATTTGTGCATTGCATGCATGATGGGCAGTTAGACTTAGTTGCACCCCTCTTATAATATTTTGATAACGTCCTAGCTTGGAGTCAATAGTTCCTCCATGGTTGTATGCATTGCAATGTAGGTTGGGTTGTTAATTCCTCTCCCAATCTCTTAGAACCAGTTTGAATCTCATTCGAGGATGAATGATCCCAAGGGGGAGATATTGTAACACCCAAGACTCGAGAAAGGATAAAATAACCATTTCTAATAGTTGCAGGTGCCAATCCACGCTGGCCACCCACGGCCCGTGGACCTATGTAATCCACATGTTTTTAAGTTATGAATCATATGATGTGGGATTTTGATCTTAAAGGAAGAGTTTTATCAAAATTAAGCATGCATTACTATCTTTACATGAATTTATGATGAAATCCATATCTAACCCATGTTTTCTATGTATTGATGATTGAAAGTGGGTTTTGAACCTCAAGAGGTAAATTATGGACTTATGTATTTTCTTATGAAATCTATATAAATG
The DNA here is from genome assembly GCF_900185275.1 of Solanum verrucosum. Lineage (NCBI taxonomy): Eukaryota > Viridiplantae > Streptophyta > Magnoliopsida > Solanales > Solanaceae > Solanum > Solanum verrucosum. The sequence continues at coordinate 468,803 of NW_026020091.1, read as the reverse complement.
TTTTAAGGATGCTTTCAGACTGAAGTACCAATGATGATGATGTTGTTGTGTCGTTGAAAGGATACTCTCATAAACACATACTAGCATGATGTGAAAGGTTTTGTCACATAGAAAGGATTCTTAGGTTGGAAGGCTTTCTCACCTAATTTAATCAAATAGTTAGAGCTATCCTAATGAAACTAGCTCGGATTGGTTATCGTAGGGTACCTTTCCATGGATAATGAGAAAAAGTAATAAAATACTATTCTGTGGAATTTATGTTTAGTACCGAGAGGATATTGATATTGAGATGGAAGCTCTACCATTAGTAGAGACCATATTTCTAGAAGTAATCTCTTGAGATAAAAGCTCTCATGTTAGTAGAGGTTGGGTTTCTAGTAGCAATCTCCTTATCCCTTAAACTATGTGCCCCCATAGGACGATTAGCTAGTGGATCCGCTTAAGGTAATAGTTAATGGTTCTGCCTTGGCAAGTAGGACAACCCTTTTCGGTGTGGGAGACTCGGGGGGATCATGTTATAGCTCACATTGTCTCTATGTCAGTTAAGGATAATTCCATACATTAATAATGAACTAAGGTTACTTCGAGAAGTATCTCATATGTTTTCAAATGTTTTAAAGATAATGTTAGCTTGCATTGACCATGGTTTTATGACTTATAACTTCTAATTATCTTATATTATGTTTTAGCTTGGTCAATGATAGAACATCTCAAGCTCACCTCATCCAATTCTAGATGTAAACGATCGTTAGTTAGTATAAAACCAAACGAAGAGTTGGGGTCAAACCCACAGGGAGTGGTACGTGTCTAAAATTTAGATATGAAGTACAAACGTGGTGTAAATGGTTATAGGAATAAAAATTATCGAAAACATACAATTAAATCTAAAGGAGTGACAACGAATGTCAGATGGGGGGTTTGGATTTGCAATGAACAGCTGAAAGAACAACGAAAATATGGGAAATAAAAATATAGAGAGCAATTCTCGAGATGTGATCGATAATAGGCTAATTATGCTACATAACTAATTGAAATCTAATGATGAGTTACTGAAACATTGTGGGTAGACTGGACTTTAAATGTAATAGCTTTCTCTCAAACAACTATTACAGCTCAAGTGATTTCTTTCGAATATCAACAAGCTTAACAAGATAACCAGCCCACAACCTTAATACATCCACTCTCTCGAGCTAGATGGGTAGGATTGGATTTAATATTCACTCTCTCGAGATGAACCCATATTGAACCAATACACACAAATCATTAATCAAAAGTTTTGGTCCCAAAACCCCTTTCTAAAGTAAGTTAAAAACGTAAAATTAGAATTGCATTTGTAACTACAATTCATAGATTAAAACTCAACTAATGATTAAAAAACCACATTAAAATAGTAATTTCATCATCAAACAACAATACCCATACGATAATTAGACAAATAAACACATGATCACACCACAAAAATTGGAGTTTTAGCTACACATCATAAAAAAAAAAAAGAGAAACGGTTACCAAATGCATTATCCATGATCTAGGTAAGAGTCTCCAAGCCTTAACAATGCTTTCCAAGGATTAAATTCAAAGACGCACTTTCAAATCCTCCAAAATTATACAATTAGAACTCAAAAACACAGAGAAAACTCTAACACTAGAATGGGAACTGTAATATCTGGGAGAGAAATCCTCAAAATTCCATTTAAAATCTAATTTATAGTTTTCTGAAATTTCACCTTAAAGTCCACTGGGAGGATTAAGTTTCGCCTCAGTAAGTGTATCGGCAATCCGCCGGTTGTCCTCTTCCATGACCATTTTGTATTGTCCTTCAGCATCTCAGGTCTTGTAACTTTGGGAGATCCAATTTGTTGTCATGTAACCTATTGGCGATCCGCTGACTACCCATTTTTATCGCCAACTAAGTTCTTCCCCAGGGCTGGCATGCTGGAACTTTGGGTAAGCTAAAGAGCAACTCGGCGGTGCGCCGAGTGGTCTTGGCAATATCCAAAATTGCTTTTTCTTCACTGCTTTAGCGCTTTAGTTCCTTTTTGTCCGGTTATGTCCTTGCATTGCTCTTTAGCCTTCATGGCCTTAAATGAACACTTTAGCATCAGTTTAGACCATAAAATAGGCATTTGAAAACACATATACTATCAAAACAAAGCCCTAAATGAGTCCAAATCTCGGATTCATCAACACCCCTAACTTGAACTTTTGCTTGTCCTCAAGTAAAACTCAAGATCAACAGTTCAATAAGGATGTCTACAAATAGTGCTGCATAAGACTGAACATAAATGCACATAACAAGGTTTAAATTACTCATGCAATGATCAATTGTGCACTCAAAGTTTCGAATTGTAACTCACCATCATCAAGAGTACTCAAGCTCACAATCTTTTCTTCAAATGCAAGCTTAAGCTCAACAAAAGTATTCAAATGCCCTCATAACAAAGATGATTCCATATTCACACAGTATTTCTCAACAATTTAAGATTTCAGAATCATATACAACACTTACACTCACAAAGATGAACACATGCATGACTTCCCTCATAGGCATGCCCTTATTTTCCAATTAACAATAGATTCAGCTCACTCAAGATCACAAACGTCTTTTCAAGGCTTGTAACGGGGCTGAAGGTAAAGGTATAGTCATTAAGGCTTAGTGGATTCTCCCTTCATGAAGTATGGCTTGAACATCACGTTCCTCTTTTTCTTTTAACATTTCAAACATGCTCATAATCCACCCCATTGTTAAACTTCATATGAACAACCGGATACCCCATTTCTTTTGAAATTTTCACTACTTTATTTCACAACTTTTTCGGTCTTTTTCTTTTTTTCTTCTCTTTCATTCTTTTTTTTTTTTTTACATGGAGGGGTTCCATCTTTATCAAAACAATCCATAAACAAAAGGGGATTTTTCACACTCCTTGGCTTTCCTTCTCTTTTCACCACACCCCCAACTTAGACTTTTGGCCTAAGTTGGCTATTCAAACAAACCATAATTCATGAAAGTTATGGGTGATTGGATAAAGAGATGTCACAATTGCTCAAGTTTCTTCCAAGAAAAGGGGTAAGGCTCAAAAGGGGCTAAGCAAGATTCACACTTCTCACAAGGTTGGCCATAAAGAGGTATGTAATCAAATAGGGTTCACTCTTCAAACTTTTTGCCTAAGATCATGTCTATTGCTTGCATCACTCAGTCAACCGGACTAACGGGGCAAATTCTAGGTGTCATCATGTACAATGTTCAAGGTAATCTCACTACAGAAGCCATTCATACACTTATCAAACATGACTCCACACCTTCTAGCTAGCGTGCAATGTTCATCACAAGAGACTCATTTGACAACTGGCTAGCCACAACGAGATGCCAAAAGTTCACATATTGCCTATGTAACTTTATTTTCCTCATCGTAGCCGCAAATTCATTTTGTTCAATTAGGATCACTATACAAGTCATCAGTATTGACCACAACCGACACTCAAATTTGCACTAGAATAACCACATTCACACATAAAAGAGGTGGCCAAATTTTAAAATTTGGTTCAAAACCATTTTCAATCAAAACAATGGGCCACAAGCTAAGAACATCCACAACACAATTCAACAACCAAGATATATATCATAACCAATAAGCTCAATATTCACAAAATAATCACAAGAGGTAGTTATGGAAATATCTCACCCCACCCAACAAAATAAGCAATTGTCCTCAAATGCAACTAAAACAAAAACAGTGTTTAAAAAGTAACAGAAAGGAAGGGGGAAAGTCATATTGCCAGGCTACGCCTGGGGCGTATTCTGCATGTCCGCCACTTCATCTGTCTGGGCATCCGTGTCTGGGGTAATACTCTCAGGCTGGGTATCAATTCCGGCTGTCTCATAAACCTTGGCTCCACTGCAGCCCACCATGGATACATCCCTCGAAGAGGCTTGAAAAGTTGAATCTATCATGGAATCCTCTAAGTGAGTCAGGCCTTCAAAAATAGTCTCCTTCTAAACACCAAACTGCTCCTCATCAGTCTAGGCCTCAAATTCTGCAACAACATAATCAACTCTAACCTCATCTCTGGTAGTGGCAATAGGCACATTAGCATGACCTGGAATATCGGTGTTCGGGTCATCCGGATTCTCCACAGTCCCAAAGATAAAGGACATATTAGTGGACTACAACCGATCCACATATTTCCTCAACTTAGTAAAAGAGGCCTTCAAGGTCATTTCCTCTTCGTTAGCACTATGTCCTCTCTCACATACCTCTACTCTCATTGTAATGGCATTAATCGAAGCCCTAAGAGGTGTGATCATCCCAGGAACAATGGCCCCTAGCCAGGAGGCATGCACATCAGCAGACTGGGATAAGTGTTCCATCTTGTAAAATATGGCATGGGTAATCGGAGGCGTAGAAACAGAAGTGACAACATCAGATCTAGGGGGATGGGGACCAGTAGAAGTATTCGGAGTCTCAGAAGAAGGAAGTACAAATGTCCTTGAGAGCCCACTGGACTGACTAGGCATGACTGCCTATGTATGTATCATAGCAACATCAACCTCCGGGGTTGTGGCTACTAGAGCTGCTCTCCTTCTTTCAGCCTTATCCTTCTGGTACTCGGCATCAATATGACGGATGTCAGTAGAGGAGGTGGGTGTCAACTCCACATCTGTCTTCTCATATCGATGAACATGGGCTCATTTTCACAGCTCGGTGATCAACACCAAGAATGAGAGTGAAGTTTGTCTCCGTCTAGCCCTCATGGCCATCTCCTGCTCAATCAGCATCCCTAGATTCAACTTCTGCCGAGAAATGATAGAGCCTAAATATGCTACCTTTGGGTTTCGAAGAATGGATTCATTTTGAGACGACATAATCGTTCTGCTCATGAATCCAAACCAGTATCAAGCTGCCACATTGAGATCCTTCTTTTCTATGGGCACACTTGCCTCTATCCACCTCGGGGTGGCATCAGATAATAAGGTTGCTATCCAACCCCTCAAGTCCTCCAATGTCTTCCTCCAAATCACATTGATATAGTCGTGCACAAAGTCATAAGTGCACCCAGAACGACATTGATGTTGGAACTGTCGCACTTCACCTTCTTGCTTTGGACTATGACACAATCAACAGGCTTGTACATGTAGGATTTTTTCTCCCCTTAGGGACCATCAAAACTCCCGGACCCAATTAGGAATGTAGGTTCCCTGGGTTTAGTGAAAATCTGAAACTTATGGAACTTGAGAGTGTTCCATATATATAGATACCTGTCCACCACACAATCTGTGGACAACATCTTCTCTTCAAGAATAGCCCTCAATCCTTCAGCCTTTAGTGTGTTGAGAGACCGAGAAGGAGGACCCTGTACTGGTGGTGTTGGGAGCACAATCTAAGTTGAAGCTGGAGAAGGAGGAGGTACTGGGATCCTAGACAGATTATGCATCGCATTGGAGTGGATCTCTGCTCTCCAAGCCTGCAGTAGCTGGTCATCTTCAGGCTCAGATATGGAAGCCTGAGAATCTTGAGATTTCTCCTCGCTGTCTGTTGTGGTTAGTTGAGTTTCATAGATCCCCTCACTGTCGGAGTTGTACTCCGATGTCTCAACCACGGGCACCTTGCCCTTTCCTTTGCCTTTTCCTCCCTTGGTAGGGAGTTTGGTTACCTTTACTGTAGATGCAAATGAACCCTTATTGATAACCACTTCACGTGCCCACTTTCGAGGCAACATGTCTCTTTCAATCACATTAGGTCTACCTATTTCGTCAAACAAAATAGAAAAACGTTAGAAAGAGTTCCAAGAAAAGTACAGAAAAGAAGTTGCAGAAAGACTGGCCGAACCATTCGGTGAGTCACCGAATCACTTTGGCAAGTAAGTCGGGCTTCCGAAAGTACCAGGAGAATTTTTTTCTAAATTCAAGACAGTTCGGCCATGTCAAGGATCATTCGATGGAACACCGAGACCAATCGGCGAGCTACAAGATGCTCGCCAAAAGGCACAGTGCATTTTAGGGATTAGGGGCGCAGAAAGGCGATTAAGAAGGACTTTCACCGAGTCACCGAGTAAACTCGATGAACACATGCATATCGTTAAAAGTTACACACCAGAAACTCAACAATTTAAGAAATTAAAGGTGATCTAGGGGGACTTTGGTGAACCATCGAACGGTTCGGTGAACTCAACCCAGCTCGCCAAACAACCCAACATGCCAATTTTCAACCCCTAATTTCAAAATCTAACGCGCAACCTATGAAAATAAAATTAAACACCTAGACTATAAAATTAAAGTTAGACACATACTACCCATACCCTCGGGGTATTCAGACTTCCCCCGATTTCACCAAAATAGGCCATTTGACGTCTTTTACCCTTAAAATGACGTCAAACGCTTCATCATTGGGCAAACTACATCATTTAGCACAATCTGGGGTTAATCATACTTCACCCTGCTAGACCCAACACAATTTGACCGCAACTCAACGAATACGACTCCATTTTAACAAGAAAGGACACATGAATAAATCAAATATGCATCATTAGGCACTAAATCAACTCAGTAAGGACAGTTTGTTAATAAAGCACGGTAAAATGAACTACCCGACAACAATGAACACCATATTACCAATTTGCATTGAAGTTTAACCACATATAGAGTTCGCCGACTAAGCTTATAGCTCGCCTAGTTTTACAGAGTTCTCCTTCAACTTTACTAGAAATACGTGAGAGCACATCTTTTGTTCGACCACCTTCTGATTCCTTGGGCTTTTGATTCTTATAGAGTGGGACGTACATGTTGTTTTCCCTCTCTCTCTTTCAAAGTGGCATTACGATTACGCCAATCTCTATCGCGGTGTCTCCAACCTTCATCTCTGTTTCAACCTTGATTTCCACTCAGCCTTGGATAGTTTGGGTGAAATCCTCCTCCTTGATTTGCAAGGAAGTTCACTTCCTTATTGTACAACGCTTCAAAATGCTTTTCATTGGGGTTTACTTCACCAACCCCCACAACATTAACACTCTTTGCACTACTACCCATGACCTTTTTAGCCAAGATATCCAGTTGGGTCATAATTTTGGCCATGTTTTGGTCTCTCTGTTGATTCTTTTCGATCTGCTCTTTTGTCATTCTAAATGTGAGAGGAGACACTTAATCCTCACGAGTGTACATGCTCTGTTAATCTTGGTCATGCAATCAAGGAGTTGAGATGCTACTTCATAGGGTTATTGCATTATACCACCGGGAACAAGTTGATCAACAACTCCTTTGTTCACCGAATCAAGAATCATATAGAAGTATTGTAGCAGCATGTCATTTAGATGTCCATGAGTTGGGAGCTGAAGTACCAACTTCTAAAATGAGCCATTCTCGTGGTTTGGCTCACCTTCCAAGCGTTTGAAACCTTGGATGCTATCTCTGAGCGCCAGTATCTTTGATGGAGGAAAGAAACTCACTTGGAATGTTTTGGTCAGCTCATCCAAAGAGGTGATGGATTCCCTCGTTAACTCAGATAAAAATTTGGTAGCTTCATCCATCAAAGAGAATGGGAACAACCTGAGAAATACTGATTCTTGTGATATGTTCTTGAATGAGAACGGACCACAAATGTCCACGAAGTTCCAAATATGCTCATGGGAATCCTCATGAGCCAGCCTTCTGTAGGATCCTTTCAAATGTAGGAGCTGAAGCATTGTGCTAGTGATGTGGAAAACATCGTTTGCTTGGGCCAGATGTAGACGAATTGCACCAACACCACCCAATTGCATTGGATCATTTACATGATTCACAGATTTCCAATGTCATTATGGTGACCCACTTGGCTACCATTACTCTCGTTTACACTCATCTCTACCTCTGCTCAACAAAAACAACACAAACACAAGTCAAAGTAAGTTGATTCAACTATAACATAAAAAGAACACAATTCAACTTCAATAATAGAATTTTAAACAAAACCACATCCTAGTAGCGACACCATATTGATAGAATGTCTCAAGCACACCTCATCCAATTCTAAGTGTAAACGATTATTAGTTAGTATAAAACCCAATGAACAGTGAGGGTCGAACCCACATCGAGTGGTCGCGTCTAAAATTTAGTTATGAAGTAAAAGCGTGGTCTAAATGGTTATAGGAATAAAAATTATTGAAAACATACAAATAAATCTTAAGGGGTTACAACAATTGTCAGATGGGGGGTTTGGATTTGCAATGAACAGCTGAAACAACAACAAAAACAGGGGAAATTAACAATATAGAGAGGAATTCTTGGGATGTGATCGATTACAGGCTAATTATGCTATATGGGTAATTGAAATCTAACGATGAGTTGCTGAAACATTGTAGGTAGACTAAACTTTAAGTGTAATAACTTTCTATTGAATAACTACTATGGCTCAGGTGATTTCTTTCGAACATCAACAAGCTTAACAAGATTACCAACCCACAACCTAAATACATCCACTCTAAAGAGCTAGATGGGTTGGATTGGATTTAAGATTCACTCTATCGAGTTGAATCCATATTGACCCAATACCCACAAATCATTAATCAAAAGCGTTGGTCCCAAAACTCCTTTCTAAAGCAAGCGAAGACCTCAAAATTATAATTGCATTTGTAACTACAATTTATAGATTAAAACTCAGCTAATGATTAAACCCACATTAAAATAGTAATTTCATCATCAAACAACAATACCCCTACGATAATTAGACAAATAAACACATGGTCACACCCCAAAAATTGGTGTTTTAGCTACACATCATAAAAATAGAGAAATGGTTACCAATTGCATTAGCCATGATCTGGGTAAGAGTGTCCAAGCCTGTACAATACTTTCCAAGGATTAAATTCAAAGACCCTCTTTTAAATACTCATTCTACAATTAGAACTCAAAAACTAAGAAAAACCTCTAAGTCTAGAATGGGAACTATAATATCTTGGAGAGAACTCCTCAAAATTCCATTTAAAGTCCATTTTATAGTTTCCCAAAATTTATTCGGAAAGTCCACTAGATGGATTAAGTCGCATCTCACCGAGTGTATCGGCGATCAGCCGATTGTCCTCTTCCATTGCCATTTTCATTAGCCTTCAGCATCTCAAGTCTTGTAACTTTGGGTGATCCAATTTGTTATCGCGGAATCGATTGGCGATCTGTCGAATGCCAATTTATATTATCAACTAGGTTCATCCCCAGGGCTGGCATGCTGGAACTTTGGGCGAGCTAAAGAGCCACTCAGTGGTGCACCCGTGGTCTTGGCGATCTTCAGAATTGCTTTTTCTTCAGTTCTTCAGCTCTTTAGTTCCTTTTTGTCCGGTTGTGTCCTTGCCTTGCTTTTTAGCCTTCATACCTGTAAATCAAAACTTTAACATCAGTTTAGAGCATAAAATAGGCATTTGTGGAAACTTATACTATCAAAATAAAGCCCTAAATGAGTCCAAATCTCAGATTCATCAGTCAATTGCATGTCATGAAATAAAATGTCCTTTTTAGCATGTTTTAAATGTTTTATGCATGGACATCATACTTGGTACATTGTTTTGTACTAATGCATACTCTAGCCTACATTTAGCCCAATTGTAGGGTCCGATATTTAGGGTTCTCAGTTTTGTGGCTAGTGGTTGACTTGATTGATTTCCTGAGCTTGGTGAGTCCTCATGCTTCGAGGATGGATTTTGTTGTTTTAGTTTAGTTCTTGTATTTAACCTTTGGACATGATGTATGGGCTAGGCCAAATTTCATTCTATTGTATTAGATGGCTCTAATGAGACAAGTGTTTTAGACTTCCACTTTTCTTTTATAATAACTATTGGACTTGGACTATTGTTTTACTCTTATTGTTAAATTTCTTAGGTTATGATAGTTAAGTGGCCTTTATGGAGTCCTTCGGGGTTCTATATGCCATGTTAAATCTAGGGGGTACCTTGGGTTGTGATAGATCCCCTAAAATGACAGAAATGTGACTACTTAAGGCTGATCGTATTGTGAATAAACTAATTGGGTTTCTACAAGATGTTTTACTTAAATTTGAGGCATTCATTTGTTTGGAGGATTTTGTGATATTGAACTGTAAGTTGACTTTGTAGTACCTATTATCTTAGGGAGACCATTCCTTCCAACTGGGCGTGTTTTAGCTGTTATAAAGAGAGGACAAATGAACTTTTGATTAAACAATGAAGAAGTGATATTTAATATTTTCAAATCAATGAAGAATAAAATTGATCTTAAACCTGCATCCGTTATGAATTGTACTATTGAGGAGAACCTAGAGGTGTCCATTAAGGATAGATTAGGTGTTGAAGTATTGGTTGGAATGATCATGAGTTTTGATGGTGAGTAAATTGAAGAGTACGATGAGTTAGTTGTTACACTTAATGGGGTGGATTATATTCGGCGCTCACCAAAGAAGTTAGATTTCACGACTCTCCCATCTTATTTATGGTATGTGATTTTTGGCCAAAATTGTACTTTGCCGGGTATTATTGTTGTTGATTTGAAAGAAGGGCAAGTAGAGGCATTGATATCGGTGTTGAAGCGGTTCAAAAGGACGATTGGACGGATGATTGCCAGCATTGTTGGAATTCCACCAGGTATATGCTCTCACAAGGTCAAACTCATGCCTGACACTAAAGCAAGTATTGAGCACCGGAGAATATTTAATCCACTGATGCATGAAGTTGTGAGTAAATTGATTATCAAGTGGTTATATGCTAGGATAGTTTATCCGATAGGAGATAGTAATTGGGTATGTCTGGTTCAATGTGTACCAAAGAAGGGAGGAATCATTGTGGTTCCATACGCAAAGAATGAGATTGTCCCGATGAGGCCTGTTATTAGTTAGAGGGTCTGCATGGATTACTGCAAGTTAAATGCATGGACAGAGAAAGATCACTTTCCACTGTTGTTCAAGGATCAAATGTAAGATTCTAACACCTCGAAAACTAGTAGGCTAAACTATAGAAAAAACATGAGGGTTAACATGAAGGAAAAAGGGTTAAAATCAAGGATGGAGGGCAAGGGCCAAAATAGTGGTTTAAGGCAGCTTCCTTTGGAGTAGGCACTTCCCCACCTACCACACCCATCACCACGACTAGTGGACAAGACCACGGATGGTGGGAGGGCTCATGGAGGGCTAGGCAGTAGCCTTGCCAAAACTGCCTAAAAATAACCTCCCCCCTTCACGAGCCTCTTCACGGCTCATGGCCAAGACCACGGCGTGTGGGAAGGCTCATGGGAGGGAGTTGGTAGTGTGAGTTTTGAGAGAAGTGTCTTAGCCACTGCCTGAAGATCTACGAGAGGGACCACGGCTCGTGGAGCCCCTTGTGATGATGCCTTGGGCATGTGAGCTAAGGGCACATGTTGCCCAAGCTACTGCCTCAAGACCACGGAGGGGACCATGACTCGTGGAGCCCCTCGTGGCACCTGGCAGCTCACTCTAAGTGAAGGTTATTTTTGGTATTTCCTTTTTAAGTCCTATCAATGTGAAGTCATTTTGCCTTATTTTTATGCACCTATATATTCCTTTTTAAGTAAAAATACACCCATTATCTCCATTATTTCGCAAAACCCTAATCAAGTCCCAAAGAGTTCATCTTCTACAAAAACTCTCTCTAGAACTCAAAGGATGAAGAAAAAGGAAGTGGAACTAGGGGGTTCAAGAAGATAGGGTGTTTACTCAAATTCCTTAGATTTGTTTACAAAGGTATGGTAACTCTTCATCCATTGATAGAATCCATCCATGGAGTCCCTCCAAACTCAATTTCGAAACTAGTGATTTCCCTAAAAGTTAGGGTTTCGCTTCAACTCATGAAAAACGTTTTAATGATTGATTTATGATGTATTATGATTGAATTGATGGTTTATGATGAAATCCCCAAAGAACCCATGAAACCCCCATATTTCACAATTATACACTTGTGATATGGGTTAGTTGATTATAAAAGGATAATATGAGATTATGCTTATAGTAATTGAGGTATTTGAATTATGTTACTATCCATGTCTAATGTAGTAATTCAAGATATGTTGATTGAGATGAGCTTTGGCCTTGAAAAGGCAAGATATAATGTAATGCATGAATTATGAAGTTTATATATATGCTTTAAGAACACTTTGAGAGTGAAGTGTCCATGACTATGATAATGTTGTTGTGTTGATTGAAAGGCTATTCTCATGAACACATAATGAACATGATGTGAAAGGCTTTATCACAATATGATGCTCCTAAGGTTGAAAGGCGATTCTCACATACTAAATCTATGAGCTATAGTATGAATTGTGTTGAATTGAGTGTCAAGACATTCTTTCATGCATATGAACTTAATTCAAAAGCTTAATATGTACACTATGGAAATTATACTTAATATCGAGTGGATATTGAATATGAGGTCGAAGCTCCCCCACTAGAAAGGGCAGGTTTCTAGTAACAATCTCCCTTATCCCATAAACTATGTGCCCACATAGGGCTTTAGCTAGTGGATCCACCTAAAATCTATTATGTGATATTTTTACCTTAGGCAAGTAGGAAAACCCTTTTCAGTGTGGGTAACGTCGGATTCCATGTTTAGCTCTCATGGTCTATGTCGGTTAAGGCTTATTCCCACTATGACAAGAATATGGACAAGAGTATGAATTATCAACTATGGTTACTCAAGAAGCTTTACTTAGCATAGGTGGGATTATGTGATCTTATTCATGCATTGCATAAGTAGACTTTGAGAGTACTTATGATATGTTTCTCCTATGATATGATGATTTATATAATGAACACACTTATAACTTATGCTTTTCCATTATCTTCAACATGATGTTTAACTTAGCAAATTGTATTTTATACTTCTATTACTCTTAAAATTAACGTCAAAATTAAGCATACACTTTCTAATCAGACAAAACAATAACGAATTGTAGAAAATAAATCTCATTTTTTGTTTGATAAAATAAAACCACAATAATTTATTTATTTATTTATTTATTTTTAGCCTAACAATACCTACTTTATCATTATTATCTAAATCAAGACAAAAATAATGTTATGACCCGTTCATATTAAGAGATCACAACTAATGAATAAAAGTAAATAAATAAAAATAACAACCAAATAAAACTACTTTCATTCATTAAAGAGATATAACATTTAACACATTCTTTATTTTAATCAAATTATGAATAAAACAAAAGTGTAAGAAAAAACTTATCACATAATTACATCAAATTCCATAAATAAATTAAAAAGATAAGGTAAAGTTGAACCTTAAATGAAGAAATAAGAACCACAAAATCTTGACCGAAGCTTGATGAGAACGCTCACAAATCTTTTTTTGTTGTGGATGTGTGTTGTATTTTTGTTTCCGTATGTCGTAGTAGTTCGAAGGAAATTAAAGTGTTTGGATGTTGCTGCGTTATTATTTGAGTATGTGATTGTATGTTGTGGTTTTTTTTTCCCAAGAAGGTTGTGTGTGTGTGTTTAGGATAGTTTTTTGGTATATATGAGGGTTTGTTGCTGATTTTTCTTTGATTTGTTGTGCGTGTGTATGTATTTTTTTGGTTGTTGATCTCTTTTTTTCTTTTTTCTCTTCCGCATCTGTATGTGTAGTGTGTGGGTGTTCATATAGTAGTGTATGTGTGTGTTGTGTTGTATAAAAAAATGGGGAGGGAAGTGTGGTTAAAGTGAGTGGAGTGGGGGTAATATGGTGAAGTAGGGAGGAGGGTAATGGAGGTGGATTGGGGTAGTGGGAAGATGTGAGGGAGTGTTAAGTTATTATTATTTTAATAATATAATATAATATAATATAATATAATATCTTTAAACTAACAAAAATTGAGTAGCTAATAATAAATTATAAATAAGAAATACTAACTTATTTATTAAACTAAAAATAAAAGAAAAACATATTTTTTTGTTATTTTAAAATCTTTTAAAATAAACTTAATAAAATTAGATAAAAGAAAAATATCTAGTTTATATAAAAGCAATATTTATGTACTAAATATGGTGTAATACCTTAAGTTCAGTAAAAAATTATGTGTCTACAGTTTGCCCCTCTTTGACTGGAAACACAATGAGTTTTCAAACAAAGAAGTAGATAACGTGACAAATTTTGACCGGACTTGTATTTGAAGGAAAAATTTGTGCGATTGAATTTTGGTTTTGGACATCCTACATATCCCGGGTTATAAGGGATTCAAGTCACGTGTAGGTTAAGAAGATGAGGTGATGAGTTGAATTTAAGTGAGGTTTCCATCGAGGCTCCAGGTCACGGTTCTTATCCTTAAAAAGTGAAAGCTAATAGTCAAAAGGAAAATAAAAGTACAAGCTCCTATGTATGTAGCTTCTCTTGAGTCTTGAATTTGAGATATCACCTTTATTTTGGTGAGTATCTTGATCTTGAATGGATTCGATGCTTAACTTGCCACTTAGAGTGAGTTTTTGGCATTCTTCAAAATGACAATTTGAAAAATGCTCTTGAATGACTGCATGTTTTCTTGATTAGAAGCTGAATAGAAATAGATGTCAGGAAGTCAGACTGCTACATGCATTGAAGAACCTAATTTTGTCTATCATGGGATTGATCATTCTGAAAAGAGTTGAATCTTTGTTCTTGAATTTCAAATCCATGTTTCGCTTGAAGAAACCTGAAAACCATCACAAACAAAAGAAATAAACAAAAATTTTGCCCCAGTTTTCACTAGAATTTTTTTGTGAGTTATTAGCAAATGTGAATTTAAAAAATAAATATAAAATAAGTAAATAAATAAAAATAAACTTAGACTAGGAATTGCTTATCCTAGGAGAAAAATTATCGGTCTCAAACTAGGAAGTATTTATCCTAGGAGAAAGTAACCAAATTTCATTATGTAGGAGGGTCCTACTAATCCCATTGTCCAGGAAGGTCCTGCTAATCTAAATCCCATTGTTTAGGAGGGTCCTGCTACACTGATTCTCATTGTATAGGAGGGTCCTGCTACACTAATTCTCATTGTCCTGGAGGGTCCTCCTACACTAATTTCCATTGTTTAGGAAGGTCCTGCTACTCTAATTACAATTGTCCAGGAGGGTCATGCTACACTAATTCTCATTGTTTATGAGGGTCTCGCTACACTAAATCCCATTATTTAGGAGGGTCCTACTACACTAATTTTCATTGTTTAGGAGGGTCCTGCTACACTAATTCCCATTGTTTAGGAGGGTCCTGCTACTCTAATTTCCATTGTTTCGGAGGGTCCTGCTACTCTAATTCTCATTGTTTAGGAGGGTCCTGCTACACTAATTCACATTGTTTAGGAGGGTCCTGCTACTCTAATTCCATTTATTTAGGACGGTCCTGCTACACTAATTCCCATTGTTTAGGAGGGTCCTGCTACACTAATTCCATTGTTTATGAGGGTCCTGCTACACTAATTTTCATTGTTTAGGAGGGTCCTTCTACTCTAATTCCCATTGTTTAGGAGGGTATTGCTACACTAATTCTCATTGTTTAGGAGGGTCCTGCTACAGTAATTTCCATTGTTTAGGAGGTTATGCTACTCTAATTCCCATTATTTAGGAAGATTTTGCTAAACTAAATCATCAAATACAATCACCATAACATTTTATTTTTTTTATTTCTAGTTTTTAAATGTCTTAGATTAGAAAATGTTTATCCTCCGAGAAAAATGAAAAATGACTGTCTTAGACTAGAAAAATGTTTATTCTAGGAGAGAAAATGCATATAATTTTTTATTTTTTCTCTTTGTTTTTTGCAATAATGTTTACGAATTTGAGTCTTCAAGATATCCTTTATGTCAGGAACATTTCTCTGTTTTAGAAAAAGAAAGAAATAAAATTTATGGGTTTTTTATTTTACTTTATTTTTTAAATTGCGGTCGATTTGTGGCATTGTCTTTGAGGATGATTGCTCCTGTTGTTTCCATGCTTGAAGCTAATTTCAACTTGACATAAACTGCTTTCATTCACTAGTAAGCTCACCTTGATATTCTTTAAAACATCTCTTGTTGTTCAGAACATCAACCTCCAACAATCATTGAATCTTGTATTCATATAAATTCTTAAAATTTGTCAATTGCTGACAAATTACTATGCATACCACTATTTCTTAAATCATGTCACATCTGATGTGCTAACCAAACTTTGCTTTGTGTAATTGAAGAGATGGTAACAATTTCGAAACCATTTTCTGCTTACTTTAATGAAGACTAACTCAAGGGAAAAAAATGCAAACCGAATTGGGTGATAAGATAAAAAAATTAAAAAATAAAATAATATTTGACCCTTTTGATAGAAAATGAAAATGAAAATAAAAAGGGACTCCTTTGAGAGTGGTGGTCAATTCTAATGAACATGACATGCATGTGAGATTAAATGGCTTGATTTGTCCAATCAATCTAAACTTTATCTTTGTCAAACTTTCAGTCTTTCGAAGTCAGACTTTTATAATCCATTTTTTTTGCACTAGATACATGTCTCACATTCAACTTGAGGTTCTCGAAAGGTTTTTAAGCAACAATCTCTCTCATTTCGTATGTCTCTTACTCACCATCGTCTTATAGTGCCCTGAGGGTTTTCACCAATAGGACTCTCTCATTTTTCACTTTCTCTCAACACAGTGATGTCTTATAGTGCTTTCAAAGATTTTTATCGATAAGACTACCTCATTTTGAACTCCTTATGGGAGGGACATGACGTTTTCCTTATAAGATAATGAAAGCTTGCTTGACTTGTCATTTTTAAAAATTGATCAGAAGGTATTTATTTGGATTGTAACGTGGCTTTTGGATAGGGTGACAATGAAAGGATTGACATGAAGGCTCAAAGATAATAAGGTAACAGGGTTAAGACTTACAACTTTTGGAATCGACTCTATTTTGCAAAATAAATAAATAAACAAAATAAAATAAAAATAATAATAATATTATTATTATTATTTTTATTATTACCCTAGTTTTTGTGATGAGGACCTTTTAGATTTCTTTTCTTGGTTGACCGAACCTTAAAATAGGCTGCCTACGTATCTTGTCAAAGTAAGAATCTGGTCAAACATAGTTCATGAAGTTGTTCTTTTGTTGTTATTGATTTTTTTCAACCCTTTTTTTCACTTTTTTTTTCTTGATTCTTTTTTGTGACTTTTTTTTCCTTTTTTTTTTTAAAATTTCAGACTTTTTTTTTTTTTACTGTATTTTGATTTCAAAAGAGGGGGGTATGAAAGAGAATAAAATTAAGGCTCAAAAGGGGTAGCAAATGATTACATGGTGTTTGAATAGTAGAATGAAATGCATTCGTCATATCAATTATTAAAAATGTCAGATACAAGCATGCCCTTTAAGATGTGAAGTGAAAATCATACATTAGCTCTTTGCAATGTATGCATTAATGGATATGTATATCATTTTTGTTCCATATTTGTCAGCTTGAAATCTCCATTTGAGTAATACCCTCTTGACAACAAATGTCATACGTCAATTTAAATGAAATTTATTCTTTTAACCATTTTTTATACTAAAGGACGTATCAAGGTGTTTAAGTCATTTATTCATTTCCTCGAATGTATTTCTTTTTTGACTTCTATGGAGTATTCATTCCATGACTAGATATAATCTGAAGTCAAATTCTCTTGCATATCATGTCACAAAAATTGAATTGAAAAGAGATGTATATATGGAAAGCCAAATAGAACGGGTCAAAGTGACACATAATAAAGATTATATTAAGATAAAAAAGACTTGATGACAAGACACCAAACTAAATTTTAGGTTACAACTCTATAATAACCCAAACTACGACAAGACTCAACAAACAAACACTTGAGAGAAATGATAGAAATGTCTGACTTACTAAAATAAAATAAAAAAGAATTGCATAGCAGAAATGATGACAAAATAAACTATCCATACACTTTTTTTAGAGAAAAGAAGAGTGTCTCCCAATCACCAAGCTTGACTTATTAGCCACTGCTTTGCACATTAGCCATCGTAAAAGCTCCACCAATTTCAATTGTCTTTTCTTCAGAATTGTCATGTTCTTTGTCATCACATATCATCTCGATAAAGTGTACATACTATGCGTCGGTAGAGGATTCTTAGTAACATTTGGGGAGTCATCATTTTGAATCACAATCATCTTTGTTTGAATAATCTCTTCCACCTTTCTTCTTAAATTTTGACAATCTTCAGTACTGTGCCCAGGAGCATCAGAATGGTATGCACACTATATTGTAGGATTGAAACCTTTTGCATGTGGATCCACGTAATTTTAAGGAATTGGCTCTATCATATTCAAACGTTTCAATTTCTCAAATACACATTTGTAATACTCTCTAATTGGTGTGAAACTGTTCATAGGTCTTTGACCTCCTTCAAATCCCTATCGTGGATGGGGATTATAAGGTGCTCAAAATTATTGAGAACAAGGACGAATATTTTGATTTGTTGGTTCTCGCCTTTGAGGATAGTTTGACTGATGTGCATATGGTTGTGCATTATAGACTGCGTATTGAGGTGGGACAATGGAGTATTGTGTGTCCTGCATGGGTACATAGTGATGGAATTGAGGTGGTGCATATTCATAAAATGGATCCCTTGGATTTTTTGTGTGTCTGACACAGCATTTGCTACATCATCCTTCATTTTCTTTCCACCAAGGTTTCCCGATCCATTTTTAATCACTTGTGTTGTGGCTTTCAAGGCAGCTTGACTTACAATCTTTCCAGACTTGATGTCATTTTCCACCATTTCACCAATCTTAATAACTTCGGCGAATGTTGTTCCAACAACAATAAGTAAATAATGAAAATAGTCGGGTTCTTGCGCTTGTAGAAAAACATCAATCATTTCTGACTCTTTCATTGGTGGCTTAACCCTAGTAGCTTGCTCCCTCCACCTAATTGCATATTCACAAAAAAAATTGGTGGTCTTTTTCCTCATGTTGGCAAGTGAGGTACGATTTGGAACTATGTCAATGTTATATTGAAATTGTTGAACAAAACATCGAGCCAAATCATCCCATGTATGCCAGTTAGAAGTATCTTGATCTATGAACCATTATGAGGAAATTCCCATCAAACTTTCCCCAAAATAAGTCATGAGTAATTCTTTTTTGCTTCCAGCCCCTATCAGTTGATTACAATATCTCTTTAAATGAGCTACATGATCTCCATGTCCATCATATTTTTCGAATTTTGGAGTTTTAAAACCGATGGGTAGATGAACGTGGGAAACATGCACAAATCATTAAATGAAACACTTCTGTGACCTCCCAATTGTTGCATATCTCTTACACTATGTTCCAAACTCTTCATTTTTCTAGACATTCCTTTATGTTTCTCGTTCTTAACAACTTACAACTTTTTTAGCTTCAACAGGAAAACTATACTGATGAGTGTGAGGGTAAGAGCCTAGAATTTTAAAAGTCAATTCAGGAATATAATCTCGATCATATTGAACTTTGGGTGGAGGATCATTGTTATATTTTGGCTCCATTATAGGTTGTAGGACTGTATTAGTCGGTGCAATTGGCATGAAGAGTGGATTAATAATCATCATAGACGTATTCAAATGGTGCACCATAGAAGTTCCCGCGGCATTGGATGTGTTAGCATAGGGGACAAATCCAGGTGGATAAATGGGATCAGTTGTCGACACTCAGATAGGGGGTGATATATTTGTATTTAGATAGTCACAGATTGAAGATGGTGGAGCTTGTCCATTCATCAAAGCTTCGTACATTTCCGTCATTTGCTGTCTTAACATCCATACTTCTTTTATTGACATTGTTTCTTGCGAAACCATCTGATTTTCAACCTCATCATTCTCCGACTTATTTCCTTCTTTGTGGGTCATTTTCTTTTTCCCTTTTATTCTTGTATAGTAGAGATGAGATGTCAGCTTAACCACAAACCAACCACCTTAATTTAACTGTGTGCATGGACGATAAAGTTTGTCAGGGTTAGACATTTCTTAATTATTAATTTTTTTTTTATAAAAAAATGATTTGATAATGCATTGATTAAATCTGTTTGGAATTGCGTACGTAACACGCTCGAGAACATGAATAAGATCTTTGCATATTTTTTCTAAAACTCAATAACTAAGTTTTTTTTTAGTGCTTTGAGATAAAATCCTTTAGTTTTTTTTTGAATTATTAAAAGAAAATTAAGAAAAACTTATTTTTGAATTTTTGAAAAAATGACTTTTTAAAAAAAAAATTTGAATAAAGATCACCGAACCCAAAGAGAGTTGCCTATTTATCTCATTGAGAATAGAATGAGCTGTGCGTAGTTCGTCCAGATTGGACAGTAAAAAAACTGTAAGATAGTGACTTTGACTTGACAAATGCATTATTTTCCAAAGAATTATGAAAGAAAAATCTTTTGATTTCTTTTAAACGTACAAAAGAAAGTAAAAATAATTTAATTTTTTTATTGTAATTTTTGTTAAGTAGTGAAAAATATTTCATTTCATTTGTTAAAAAAAAGAGGTATAATACCTTCTAAAAGAAGAAATATAACATTTTATTGCATTTCACTAATCACACTAAAATGGATCAACTTGTCAAGACTTTCTAAATAAATGCATTTTCATGTAATACAAAAAATTATCTAAATGGTTAAATATGATAGGGGTACATGTCCTAGACGAATACAACCCCTATATCAAGTCCCACTAAATCAAATGCAAATGATGCAAATAAGCGGACCCTACTAGAGATAATCATGTCTATATATTAGCTTTAATAGGCTTTAGTGTCTAGACTGGTTTACCCAAGTGGACAACTCGGGCCAGGGAGGGGCAACTTATCGGTAGCGACGCTATTCTGACTTCATTCCTGGTCCAACCTCGCCTAACATGTGAGACTAAAATCCTTCACTAGGTGTCAAGACAATCCAACTTTATCTCAAGAGAAAGTAGGATGCATAACTGCATTCCTGTGAATGTGTCTGAAGTGTTTTCAGAGACTCATAAGGTGTGCGCGAGAGAAAATAGTTCAGTATAGTTCAATAATATAAAAAGCAATAAATGTGCAGCAAGCAATACATTAGGCCTTGATACACAATATATCCAAAATAAGTAATAAAATCAAGTAAATGTCAATATAACAAAGTTCGAATTCTTGTTATTCCTCAACTGAGTCGCCAGAGATGTCACACCCCTTTTCGGCACGGCGGAAAGGGTTTTTCAAACCTAAGTGACGGTATTGATTAGAGATTATTTTATTTTTTTCTTTTCAAAGTCGCCACTTGAAATTGAGTTAGGTGTTCCAAGTCACCTTTTCAACCCCCAATCAATAGGAAATGACTCTTTATATTTGGTCTGCCAAAACAAAAGTTTGAGTAACGAATTCTGTTGACCGAGGGGAAGGTATTAGGCATCCCTCGAGTCTCGTGGTTCTAGCACGGTCGGTTTTATTGACTTATAGTTTAAAATATTTTTTGGATATATTATTTCAGGCCATGACTTGTTCACAATTTTATCGTTGAACTTTTATTTGGTCTTAACCTAGATGCGTAACCGCATTCTCGGTTTTGACATTTAATAACTTCGAATCATAACTGCTTTATTTTGTTGAGTGCGTTACCTAATACTTTATGTCTCACATCTTGATTTTAACAAAATAAAATATTTACGAGAATAATTTTACCAAGGTGTGTTACCACATCCTTGAATTTGTTTTAAATGTTTCAAAAAAATTGTGTAATCACATTCTTAATTAAAACAATTTCCTTTTTAATGTGTCCAAAATTTTGTCTAATCAATATAAAACTAATATTTTTCCTTTATACATAAAGCCAAGTAAAGTAAAATAAATCTAAATATTGAGGATACGATATATAATTCTGACATCATTTATATATCCTTTTATTTTATATTTTATACTTTTATTACTTTGAAATTAACGTGATGATTAAGCATACACTTTCTAATCAAACAAAACAATAACGAATTGTAAAAAATAAATCTCATTTTTTGTTTGATAAACTAAAACCACAATAATTTATTTATTTATTTATTTTTAGCCTAACTATACCTACTTTATCATTATTATCTAAATCAAGACAAGAACAATTATGATCCGTTCATTATAAGTGATCACAACTAATGAATAAAAATAAACAAATAAAAATAACCACCAAATAAAACTACTTCCATTCATTAAAGAGATATAACACTTAACACATTCTTCATTTTAATCAAATTATGAATAAAACAAAAGTGTACCAAAAAACTTATCACATAATTACATCAAATTCCATAAATAAATTAAAGAGATAAGGTAAAGTTGAACCTTAAATGAAGAAATAAGAACCACAAAATCTTGATCGAAGCTCGATTAGAAAGCTCACAAATCTTTTTTTGGTGTGAATGTGTGTTGTATTTTTGTTTCTGTATGTCGTAGTAGTTCGAAGGGAATTAAAGTGTTTGGACGTTGCTACGTTAGTATTTGAGTATGTGATTGTATGCTGTGGTTTTTTTTCCAAGAAGGTTGCGTGTGTGTGTTTTGGATAGTTTTTTTGGTATATATGGGGGTTTGTTGCTGATTTTTCTTTGATTTGTTGTGCGTGTGTATGTATTTTTTTGGTTGCTGATCTCTTTTTTTCTTTTTTCTCTTCCTCATCTGTATGTGTAGTGTGTGGGTGTTCATATAGTAGTGTATGTGTGTGCTGTGTTGTATAAAAAAATCGGGAGGGAAGTGTGGTTAAAGTGAGTGGAGTGGGGGTAATATGGTGAAGTAGGGGTGAGGGTAATGGAGGTGGATTGGGGTAGTGGGAAGATGTGAGGGAGTTAAGTTATTATAATTATTATAATATAATATAATATAATATAATATAATATTTTTAAACTAACAAAAAATGAGTAGCTAATAATAAATTATAAAGAAGAAATACTAACTTATTTATTAAACTAAAAATAAAAACAAAACATATTTTTTTTGTTATTTTCAAATCTTTTAAAATAAACTTACTAAAATAAGATAAAAGAAAAATATCTAGTTTATATATAAAAGCAATATTTATGTACTAAAAATGGTGTAATACCTTAAGTTCAGTAAAAAATTACGTGTCTACAAGCACCCAAGTACCTCATTGATGTCTGAACAACGACATTTAACCTTCTTGCTGCGAACCATCACAAAATCTACTGGCTTGAAAGCACTGGCCTTCTTCTTCCCCTTCGGTAATAGCTCACCACAGGCTGAATGGAACTCCCAGACCCAAGTTGGAATGTAGGGCCTCCGGGGTTTAGTGAAGATCTCGAACTTGTAGAACTTGATAGTGTTCCATACCTCTGGATGCCTGTCCACCACACCGTCTGTGGACAATCTCTTCTAGAATGGTCCCCAAACCCTCGGCCTTTAGTCGGTTGAGTGACCGGGAGGAGAACCCTGAATAGGTGGTGCCTGCACCACTGTCTATGCTGAAGGAGGCTGTCACGACCCAAGCCTAGGGCCTAGACGTGACATGGCGAATGAGGAACCCGAAGGAACCCCAAACAAGCCTCTCAAACTTGTCATCACACTTCATCGGTCGCGGAAGTACATTCAACATTAATTAACGGGAAATAGGGACTAAGGGCAAACCATTTCAAAATGACATCATAGAACAAGAGTCAAGATCATTTACAAAATACTTGTCCAACGCACACCTCTACATACATAGATAGGACGGGGCCATGACATACTACCGGCTCCCCTCATAGTCAAAATACAATTGCAAGCTAAAGTCTCAAAACATAGGAGTAGGAAACATAACATAGCCCTCGAATCATTGAGGACTCACCAACAACTCGGATAAGCACCGTACTAGCCACATGAATGGAAAGAAGGATCAAGAGTAGCTCCGGTCCCTACATGGTGACATCATGTAGGCAAAATATGCGTTAGTACTTAGAATGTACTAAGTATGCGGGGTGCAACACAACAATAGACAAGGACACAATCGAAATACAAGAAATAGTTTCATAGGCATTATGAATAACAATATGAGGATGCATGATCAAAGTGAAGACAAAACATGTTTAAGTAAATCTATACTAATAGTAGATATCATATGTGTATGCATGATCCAACCAATCTATAACCCCAACTTAGGATGGGGGATGCCGTTCACACCCGGACACCCTGGTGGCAAGGTATAAACCCCTCACATGGTTGATGTTGGTCACACCCCAAGCATCCTAGGTGGTGAGATATAAACCGCTCACATGGTTGATGTTGGTCACACCCCAAGCATCCTAGGTGGTGAGATATAAACCTCTCACATGGTTGTCCGGTTCTTTTCCCCCGGACCGGGCATGGTCATGCAACACTTTATATAGGAAATTCCCATTAGGCTCTAATGCAATCTCACGTATGGAATGAACATATACACAAGCTTAGTTTGTCATCAACACATCTCTGGATTTCCATACATCTCATAGCTCAAGCTTTAAAGCATCGATTCATCAATTCTCCATAGTTGGACATTTTGTCAAACACCTTGAAGGCATGTAAGGGAATCAAAGAGCATGGAAAATAGGGTAGTAATTATGCAGTCAAACCAGTGAACAACCTACAACAACACCTTTTTAACACCCACAATACCACATGAAAATCTCCACATCCATTCCAAATTTAGGTTCAAGTTCTAGAGTTACAACATGCTCAAAACAATCACTTTTCATGTTTAAAATTCAATGTGCAGGAAATTATTACAAAGAACAAGACTAATTTATGAATCTTAACTTAAACCATGAATTAGTGAGTAGAATAGAGTCTAGGCACTATGGGTGGAAGGACCCATGAGTTCAACACCACATACCTTGAGTTTTTATGAAGGTCTTGAGAGTGTCTTCAACGGAATCTTGGAACTTGGAGCAAGAGTCTCTTCAATCTTGAGAAGGTTTTGGATTAGGGTTCTTGAGATAAATTGAGAGAAAATGTGTCTAAGTATTGGAGAGGTGTTTTGGGAAATGTTTTAGAGATGAGAATTGAACTAATGGTATATAGGAAATAACATATGCCCTTTGGAAAAATGGTCCAACATTTAGAAAAAAAATGAGGCGGGTGAACAATAAAAACGCTCACTGGAAATTGCCTTTCCTGCCGGACAGATTTTACGAAAATGGGCATAACTTCTTCGTCCGAACTCCAAATGAGGTGAAACGAAGTGCGTTAGGTAGCTAACTCAAAGGGCTTTCCATGGATATGTTATTGTCCACCCAATAATTTGTGTGCTAGGAGATATGACCCTCCAAAGTAGACCCTCGAAAAAGGCTTCACTTGGAAATTTCGGATTTTGATACGGTTGCTCTAAAATTTGGGTTAGACCCATTTCCCACTCAATTTGACCCCCTAAACAGGAATATGAAGTCAGATTTTCGAAAAACGAAATGGATTTTTTTTTATATATAGCAAAACAAGTTTCCGGTAACTTCCGAAACACATTTTTAAGAACTTTTTGGGTCATTTCAATATCTTCCCCTTGGGAACATTCGTCCCCGAATGTGGAAGAGACGTACAAGGCAAGACTTAGTAAGAACATATCAGCCCCAACATGAATGCAAAAAATTTATTTAAACATCACTTCAAGATTTCAAAACTCAGAGTAAAGCATCCATAACTCATCAATTTAAACATATATGCACATTAATGATTCAGGGGCTGAAATGTAAGACTCAATGGAGTACAAAGGACTTGATTTAATACCTTAGGCTTGAGTGGAGTTGAATAGATAAGGATAACGTCTTTGCATGTCCGCTTCGGCCTCCCAAGTAGCACTCTCCACTTGTTGATTTCTCCAAAGCACCTTAACGAACGCCACTTCTTTGTTCCTCAACCTTTTAACTTGTCTATCTAAGATCTGAACCGGGACTTCTTCATACGTCAAATTATCTTCTACAACACCCACAACCTCAAGAGGTACAATAGCGTTAGGATCACCAACACATTTCCTCAACATCGATACATGGAATACCGGATGAACTAATTCCATCTCCTTGGGCAACCCCAACTCATAGGCTACTTTACCAACCCTTCTTATTATCTCATAAGGACCGACATACCTAGGACTTAATTTCCCCTTCTTACCAAAACGAACCACACCTTTCATTGGAGAAACTTTCAAATACACCCAATCACCCACTTTGAATTCAAGATCCCGTCTCCTCACATCGGCATAAGACTTTTGACGACTTTGGGCTGTTTTCAACCTCTCCCTAATCATCCTTACCTTCTCAAGAGCATCCATGACCAGATCCGGACCCAACAAGGCCACCTCTCCAACTTCAAACCACCCAACCGGTGACCTACACCGTCTACCATAAAGTGCCTCAAAAGGAGCCATACCGATACTAGAATGATAACTATTGTTGTATGCAAATTCAATCAAAGGAAGATGATCATCCCAACTACCTTTCAACTCCAATACACAAGCTCTAAGCATATCCTCCAAGGTTTGAATTGTTCTTTCGGCTTGGCCATCCGTTTGAGGGTGGAAGGCCGTGCTAAGCTTTACCTTTGTACCAAGACCCCTTTGGAATGACTTCCAAAAGTGAGAAGTGAATTGGGCACCACGATCCGAGATGACAGACAAAGGAATCCCATGCAACCTTACCAATTCATGAATGTACAACTTGGCATACTCTTCAGCCCCGTAAGTAGTTTTAACCGGTAGGAAATGAGCCGACTTTGTCATCTGATCAACCACCACCCAAACCGAATCAAAGCCTCTTCTAGCCTTGGGTAAGCCCACTACAAAATCCATGTTGATTTCTTCCCACTTCCAAGTAGGTATCTCAATGTCTTAAGTTAGGCCACCCGGCCTTTGATGTTCGGCCTTGACTTGTTGACAACTATGGCAACCCGAAACAAATTTTGCAATGTCCTTCTTCATACCGCCCCACCAATACACATCCCTCAAGTCTCTATACATCTTTGTTGACCCCGGATGAATAGAATAAAAAGAATTATGAGCCTCATCAAGGATTCTTTCCCTCACACCATCCACACAAGGAACACATAATCTACCTTGGTACCTAAGGGCACCATCTCCCCCTTGGGAGAAAACCTCCACCTTACCACTACTCACCGAAGCCTTTAATTCTACCAAAGAAGGATCAAGATCTTGCTTGACTATCACCTCATCAATCAAGGAAGACCTTGAACCATCAACAACAACTACTCCTCCACTATCCACCCCTTCTAACCTAACTCCCAATTTGGCCAACCGATGGACCTCCTTAGCCAACTCTTTACTACCTTCCTCCACATGAGCCAAGCTACCAATGGACACTCTACTCAATGCATCCGCCACCACATTAGCTTTCCCCGGATGATAGTGAACACTCATATCATAATCCTTAAGGAATTCTAACCACCTCCTTTGTCTCAAGTTAAGATCTTTTTGCGTGAACACATATTGAAGATTCTTATGGTCGGTGAAGATATCAACATGCACCCCATACAAATAATGACGCCAAATCTTTAAAGCAAAAACCACGGCGGCCAATTCAAGATCATGGGTTGGGTAATTTTTTTCATGAACCTTAAGTTGCCTAGAAGCATAGGCTATAACCTTACCACTTTGCATCAACACACAACCCAAACCGATACGGGAAGCATCACAATAAACAACAAAACCTTCTAACCCATCCGGAAGTGACAAAATAGGAGCGGACACAAGCCTTTCTTTCAAAGTTTGGAAGCTTTCCTCACACTCATTCGACCACACAAATTTAGCCTTCTTTTGAGTCAACTTAGTCATAGGAGAAGCAAGAGAAGAAAACCCTTCCACAAATCTCCTATAATAACCCGCTAAACCCAAGAAACTCCTTATATCCGACGGGGTCAAAGGTCTAGGGCAATTCCTAATAACATCGGTCTTCTTAGGATCCACCTTAATACCATCCCCCGACACCACATGACCTAGGAAAGCAACTTCTTTCAACCAAAACTCACACTTTTCATATTTAGCGTACAACTTCTCTTCCCTCAATCTTTGGAGTACAACCCTCAAGTGACCCTTGTGCTCTTCCTCACCCCGAGAATAGATCAAGATGTCATCTATAAACACCACCACAAAAGAATCAAGGTAGGGTTTGAAAACCCTATTCATCAAATCCATAAAGAGAGCCGGAGCATTAGTCAACCCGAAAGACATCACCACAAACTCATAGTGCCCATACCTAGTACGAAAGGCCGTCTTGAAAATATCACACTCCCTCACCTTCACTTGATGATACCCTGACTGAAGATCAATCTTAGAGAAGTGACTAGCCCCATGCAATTGGTCAAATAAATCGTCAATCCTTGGAAGAGGATACCTATTCTTGAC
Source organism: Solanum verrucosum (assembly GCF_900185275.1). Lineage (NCBI taxonomy): Eukaryota > Viridiplantae > Streptophyta > Magnoliopsida > Solanales > Solanaceae > Solanum > Solanum verrucosum. Next base: position 440,516 of record NW_026020091.1, on the reverse strand, counting down.
GGTGACCCTATTAAGTTGTCGATAATCAATACACATTCTAAGAGACCCATCTTTCTTCTTCACAAACAAAACCGGAGCACCCCAGGGAGAATGACTAGGTCTAATAAACCCCTTCTCTAACAAATCTTTTAATTGCTCTTTCAACTCTTTCAACTCCGCCGGGGCCATACGGTAAGGGGGGATAGAAATAGGTTGAGTATCGGGAAGGAGGTCTATACCAAGATCTATCTCCCTTTCGGGAGGGACACCGGGAAGGTCTTCTGGGAAGACATCTAGAAACTCATTAACAACCGGAATAGACTCAATAGGAGGGACTTTAGACTCCACATCATTGACTCTCACAATATAGTACAAGCACCCTTTGGAAATCAACCTATGGGCTTTAATGCAAGAAATGAATTTCCCCTTCACCACAACATCCCGGCTCTCCCACTCAAGGACGGGTTCATTAGGAAATCAGAACTTGACTTTACGAGTCCTACAATCAACAGAAGCATAATATGCATGCAACCAATCCATCCCAAGAATAACATCAAAATCCACCATGTTCAACTCAACAAGATCGCAAGGCAACAACTTATTCAATATGCAAACCAGACAATTTCTATACACTTTTCTAGCAACAATAGAGACACCAATGGGAGTAGATACTCCATATGACTAATGCAACAATTCCGACTCGACATGAAATTTTCTAGCAACTAAGGGGGTAACAAAGGAAAGGGTGGCACCCGGATCAATCAAAGTATAAACATCAGGATCAAAGATTTGCAACATACCGGTCACCACATCCGGGGTCTCATTAACACCTTGTCTACCATGCAAAGCATAAAATCGATTGTCCCTTGGGGCACCACTTTGAGAAGCACCTCTACATACATAGATAGGACGGGGCCATGACATACTACCGGCTCCCCTCATAGTCAAAATACAATTGCAAGTTAAAGTCTCAAAACATAGGAGTAGGAAACATAACATAGCCCTCGAATCATTGAGGACTCACCAACAACTCGGATAAGCACCGTACTAGCAACGTGAATGGAGAGAAGGAGCAAGAGTAGCTCCGGTCCCTACATGGTGACATCATGTAGGCAAAATATGCGTTAGTACTTGGAATGTACTAAGTATGCGGGGTGCAACACAACAATAGACAAGGACACAATCGAAATACAAGAAATAGTTTCATAGGCATTATGAATAACAATATGAGGATGCATGATCAAAGTGAAGTCAAAACATGTTTAAGTAAATCTATTCTAATAGTAGATATCATATGTGTATGCATGATCCAACCAATCTATAACCCCAACTTAGGATGGGGGATGCCGTTCACACCCGGACACCCTGGTGGCAAGGTATAAACCCCTCACATGGTTGATGTTGGTCACACCCCAAGCATCCTAGGTGGTGAGATATAAACCTCTCACATGGTTGTCCGGTTCTTTTCCCCCGGACCGGGCATGGTCATGCAACACTTTATATAGGAAATTCTCATTAGGCTCTAATGCAATCTCACGTATGGAATGAACATATACACAAGCTTAGTTTGTCATCAACACATCTCTGGATTTCCATACATCTCATAGCTCAAGCTTTAAAGCATCGATTCATCAATTCTCCATAGTTGGACATTTTGTCAAACACCTTGAAGGCATGTAAGGGAATCAAAGAGCATGGAAAATAGGGTAGTAATTATGCAGCCAAACCAGTGAACAACCTACAACAACACCTTTTTAACACCCATAATACCACATGAAAATCTCCACATCCATTCCAAATTTAGGTTCAAGTTCTAGAGTCACAACATGCTCAAAACAATCACTTTTCATGTTTAAAATTCAATGTGCAAGAAATTATTACAAAGAACAAGACTAATTTATGAATCTTAACTTAAACCATGAATTAGTGAGTAGAATAGAGTCTAGGCACTATGGGTGGAAGGACCCATGAGTTCAACACCACATACCTTGAGTTTTTATGAAGGTCTTGAGAGTGTCTTCAATGGAAGCTTGGAACTTGGAGCAAGAGTCTCTTCAATCTTGAGGAAGGTTTTGGATTAGGGTTCTTGAGAGAAATTGAGAGATGCCCTTTGGAAAAATGGTCCAACACTTAGAAAAAAAATGAGGCGGGTGAACAGTAAAAACGCTCACTGGAAATTGCCTTTCCTGCCGGACAGATTTTACGAAAATGGGCATAACTTCTTCGTCCGAACTCCGAATGAGGTGAAACGAACTGCGCTAGGTAGCTAACTCAAAGGGCTTTCCATGGATATGTTATTGGCCACCCAATAATTTGTGTGCTAGGACATATGACCCTCCAAAGTAGACCCTCGAAAAAGGCTTCAATTGGAAATTTCGGATTTTGATGCGGTTGCTCTAAAATTTGGGTTAGACTCATTTCCCACTCAATTTGACCCCCTAAACAAGAATATGAAGTCAGATTTTCGAAAAACAAAACGGATTTTTTTTATATATAGCTAAACAAGTTTCCGGTAACTTCCGAAGCACATTTTTAAGAACTTTTTGGGTCATTTCAGAGGCACTGGAGCTGAAGCTGGAGGGGTAGGAGTTGGAGGCACTGGGATCCTAGACGGATCGTTCATCGATTTGGAGCGTAGCTCCTCCGGCTCAGAGATGGAAGCCTGAGAATCGCTTTGTGAGTTACCTTCACTGTCGGAGGTAGTGAGGTGTCTCGTTGACACCCGCACTGTTTGAACTAGCCTCTTCCGATGTCACAATCACGAGCGCTTTACCCTTGCCTTTACCTCCCATTGGAGGTAGTTTCTTAGCCTTTACTTTGGAAGCAACTGCCTCCTCGTTTATCATAACTCCGCATGCCCGTTTTCGCAGCGATATGTCCCTACCAGTGACTTTGGGTCTAGCCATTCCTGCAAAACAATGTAAAATACGTTAAAATAAATCAAGAAAAATTTCAGAAAAGAAGTTGCAGGAAGACTCGCCGAATCGGTCAGTGAGTCGCCAAACCACTTTGGCGAGCCAGGTCGGGCTCGTTGAAAGTTACAGTGCAAAAATTTGCCCAAATTTTAAGCTAGTCGGTGATGTCTAGGGCCTTTCGGCAGATCGCCGACATCATTCAGCGATCTAGAAGTAGCTCGCCAAAAGTTACAGATTAATTTTACGGAAAGGGGTGCAAATGGGAGATCAGAAGATACTTTCGATGAGTGGCCGAGTGAACTCGGTGAGCACAGGCATATCGCCAAAAGTTACAGCAGTTAAACCCACAAAATAGAGAAATAAAGGGAAATCTAGGGGGGACTTAGGTGAACCACCGAACCATTCGGCGAGCTTGACCCAACTCGCCAAATTGCCCTTCGTGCCAGTTTTTCACCCCTTTCTTCAAAATCAACACCACAACACAATCAAACACTTACATTATGAAATTAAAGCAAGACACATACTACCCATGCCCTCGGGGTACTCAGACTTCCCCTGATTTGGCTAAAATTGGCCAGGTGACGTCTTTTGCCCATAAGAATGACGTCAACCGCTCCATCATTGGGGAAACTACGACAATTAACCCAATATAGGGTTACTAAGGCTTCACCCCACTCTATCCAACAACTATTCAACGCACCCCAACAATTCAACTAAATTTCAACAAGTAACGACACGAGAAATTATGATTTAAAGCTAATTAATTACTTTTATTCAAATATGGGTAATCCAACAATCATACGATGATCAAACTACACTACCTAATGATATTCAACAACAATTTATCAAAAGCATTTGATTTCAACTAACAATTAAGTTCAGGGTTCGGAAAACAAACCTTTAATGCTAAAAATTTTGAAATGCTAGGCGGCAAAGAAATCCAAAATCAATCTCGAGCAAATATCCCAAGTAACACGAAGATAAAAGTACAAAAATATGAAATATCTAATATCGGATGAGAGAATGCGGGAGTTAAAAAGTAGGAAAATGAAAGGAGTTTTTAAATTTAAACCATTTGGCCTTTAAAACCTTTTAGCCATTTGGGGGGTTCAAATTGCGGGAAAGTCGGGCTCGCCGACCTATTCTGCGAGTCGCTGATTGAGCTTCTTGCTCGCCGTGTTTTACAGAATTCCCCATCAAGCTGGGTGGTTCAAACGTCGGTCTAAATCGGACCCGCTGACCTGTTTGGCGTGTCGCTGAATGGACTTTTAGCTCACCTAATTACCATTTTCTTAAAATTCTGACGTTTCAACCTGCACATTCAATACCCATTATTCAAACAAGCGAAATAAAAGCAATAAACCTTGGGTTGCCTCCGAAGAAGTGCCTTAGCTAACGTCATGGCACGTGTGGACATGCTTTGAAGGATCATTCTTCGGGTTGGCCAAGGTATCACTTGGCAGGCCCCCTTTTGGCCTTGGGTTCAAATGAGATGAAATTTGACCCATTTGCGTTTCCAATTTCTTGATTGACACCGAATGTGAGGTGAGTGTCTGATTAAGTGTAGATACGTTCTCTTTCATTTCCTTTAAAAATTTATCCGATCCTTCAACCTTATGGAGAATGCGTGAAAGCATGTCTTCCGTACAAACATTTTCCTAGTCATCCCTTCGTTCCTTAGGTTTTTGACGCTTATAAGGTGGGATGTATATGTCCTTGTCACCCTCTCTTTCCTTCCAAGTAGCATTACGATCACACCATTCTCTATCACGATCTCTCCATCCATCATCTTTATTCCAACCCAAATTTGCACCCAGCATTGGGTAGTTTGAACGAAAACCTCCTCTTTTATTTGCAAGAAAGTTCACTTCCTAATTATACAATGCCTCAAAATGTGCCTCATCGGGGTTTGCTCCACTAATACCCACAACATTCACACTCTTCAACCCACTACCCATCACACTTTTCGACAATAAGTCCAGCTGGGTCATCATTTTTGCCATATTTTGGTCTCTCTCTTGATCCTTCTCGATCTGCTCTTTTGTCATCCTAAAATTGAGAGAAGACACTTGGTTTTCACGAGTGTACCATGCACTATTGATCTTGGTCATACCATCAAGGAGTTGAGATGAAACCTCATAAGGTTGCTGCATTATACCTCCGGGAACAAGTTGATCAGCAACCCCTTTATTTATCGAGTCAAGACTCCAATAAAAGTATTGCAACAAGACGTTGTTGGGGGAGTTCGTGAGTCGGACTACCAACTTCTAAAATCTCAGCCACGCCTCAAGGATTGGCTCACCTTCCAACCATTTAAAACCTTGAATACTATCTCTCTCATGGATTGGCTCACCTTCCAACCGTTTAAAACCTTGAACATTATCTCTCACGTCTTGAAAACTATCACTCACGTTTAAAACCTTGAACACTATCTCTCACGTCATCATTTTTTACAGGAGAAAGTATCGCACATAGAAAGATACGGTACGCTCATCACAGGTGGTAATGGAATTTCTCGGGAGATCAGCTAGCCACTTTGTAGCTTTTCCCATCAAAGAGAATGGAAATAATCGAAGACAAACCGATTCTTAAGAGATATTCTTGAACAAAAATGATCCATAAACGTCGATGAAATTCTGAATGTGCTCATAGGGATCCTCATGAGTCAGCCCTTCAAACAATCCTTTCATTTGGAAGAGCTGAAGCATTGTGCTAGTGACATGAAAAATAGTGTTCCCTTCAGCATGAGGTAGACGTATAGCCCCGACACCACCCAATTGGATAGTCTCGTCAACATCGTTCAAATTCCCTATATCGTCTTGGTGATCAACTTAGCTACCATTGCTCCCATTCACACACATTTCTTCTTTTGTTCAACACAGCCAACACAAACACAAAACAAAGTAAGTCGATTCAACTATAACACAAAAAGATCACAATTCAACTTCGATAATAGAATTCTAAACAACACCACTCCCCGGCAGCGGCACCATTTTTTATTGATGCTCAATACACCACATCTGATTCTAGGTGTAGACGATCGTTAACTAGTATAAAACACAACGAAGAGTTGGGGTCAAACCTATAGGGAGTGGTACGTGTTCAAAATTCAGTTATGAAGTTATGAAAGTGGCCTAATCGGTTATAGGAATATACATTATTGAAAGTGTATAAACAATTCTATCGGTTTGACAACAAAAGTAAGATGAGGGGTTTGGATTGACAATTATCAGCTAACAAATGACCAAAGGGTGGATTGCCGGTCGACGATCCCGACTAACTGCGCCGACTGAACCTTCGCAACACACGTTTTGACAACTATAAATACTTGTTTAAATTTTTACCTTAGAGAAGAGATTTTGTAAGGAATCATATTATTATTCAGTTTTTGAAGTTTAGAACTGAGAACTGAGTTCGAGAGACATTTTTGCCTTAGCTTTGGAGATTTTGAAAATTCCCATTTTGAAGAAATTGGAAGTGGGTATTGAAGATTTTTCATCTTAGACGTGTGTAAAGACCATATCAATCATACCCACTTGATGAAAACATTTTTCGGTATCGATTTCTATCTCTTTACTATGTCTAGCTAAACCCCAATTCTCGGGTGTGATTATGTGAATATGGGTTGAATTTACTGCTAGAATAGCTAATTGATTGTTTATTCGATGTTTAAAGGTGATTTCGTTTAGTGGTTGTGTTTGAATTTAATGGGGTTGTAGTTGCACATACAATTTTAACTCGGTGTTTACGGCTTGCGAGAGAGAGAGGTCGTCAAACCAAAACTACTGAATCGATAGTTAGTTGTTATTAGGTTGTCATGGGTTCAGCTCGAGAGAGTGAATCCTAAACCCTCTCCCACACATTCATCTCGAGAGAGTGAATGGACTAAGGTGAAGGTTGTGCTTCATTGCCACTTATTTGTGTTCGAGAGAAACCGATTTGATTCGAGGTAAATTGTTCGAGAGGTAGTTTACCCCACTATAGCTTATCTTAGTTACCAATTTACAGTGATTTACTATCAATAGCAATTACCGGATTGTTTACCTTAGTCCATAATCCTATCATATCCCAAGAATCCCGTCTTTATATTCAAATTTTTGTATTAATTGTTGTTTTTAGTTTCTAGTTCACTACAACCCCCACTTATTTTGATACTTGACACTTGTGTCATCCTTTAATTTATCATGTTTTTCTTCGTAAATGTTTATAGCTATAATTGACTTGAACACATTTATGTTTTTCTATTGATTCTCAATTACAAACCGATCCCTTGGGACTCGACCCCAACTCACTAGTTGGGTTATATTACTACTCACGTTCGTTGTCACTTGAACTAGGAGTAGTGTCCTGATACGTAAAATCAAAATGAGCCTAAATGACCATACCTTTTCACTCAGCCACATTATAATCCCTGAAAAGACCTTTTTGATCTTGAGTGAGCTGAAAAGCAAACCTATGGGTGAAATCATACATTGTGTTCATCTTTGTGAGTGTGAGCGTTGCATTTGATTCTGGAACTTTAAATTGTTGAATCATTGTGTGTGAATATGGAATCATTCTTTGTGTGAGGGCATTTGATTTGCTTTATTGAGCTTGAACTTGCATTTGAAGCAAGTATTGTGAGCTTGAGATTCTTAATAATGGTGAGTCACAATTGGAAACTTTTAGTAAACATTTGATCCTTGCATGAGTAAGTTGAGTCTTTTTGTGTGCATTCATGATTGAGTCTTGTGTAGCACTGTTTGAGACATCCTTTTTGAACTGCTGAACTTGAGTTTTACTTGAGGACAAGCAAAAGTTTTAGTTGGGGATGTTGATGAGTCCACGATTTGGACTCATTTAGCTCTTAATTTAAATATATTAGTGTCCTCGAATGCATATTTTGTCTCAATAACTGATATAAATCCTTGAATTTTAGGTATTTGAACTTAGGGACAAAGTATGGACACTATTGAGCAAAAAGGAACAAGGCAGCTGAAAGAATGAAGAAAATAAGGTCTGAGGATCGCCTAAACCATTGGACGAGTTGCCGAATGGCCTTGGTCTCGCCTAATGTTCCAGTGTGCCAAGCCCTGAAGGAGAAAATCAAGTCGGCGATAGAAAGGAGCAGTCGGCGAGTCGTCGAACAATTCCGTAATACAGTGCCTTATCTTCCAAAGTTACAGAACCTCAAGGATGTTAAAGGAAAAAATAGAAGGCAATACAAATGACCAAAGGGCGGATTGCCGATCGGCAATCCTAATTAACTGCGCTGACAGAACCTTCGCAACACACTTTTTGACAATTGTAAATATTTGTTTAAATTTTTAGTTTAGCAATGAGATTTTGTAAGGAATCATATTATTATTCAGTTTTTGAAGTTTAGAACTAAGAACTGAGTGGGAGAGACATTTTACCTTACCTTTGGAGATTTTCAAATTTCCCATTTTGAAAAATTGGAAGTGGGTATTGAAGATTCTTCATCTTAAACGGGTGTAAAGACCATATCAATCGTACCCACTTGATGGAAACATTTTTCGGTATCGATTTCTATCTGTTTACTATGTCTAGCTAAAACCCCAATTCTTGGGGTGTGATTATGTGAATATGGGTTGAATTTACTGCTGGGTATTACTAATTGATTGTTTATTCGTTGTTTAAAGGTGATTTCGTTCAGTGGTTATGTTTGAATTTAATGGTGTTGTAGTTGCACATACAATTTAAACTTCGTGTTTCCGGCTTGCTCGAGAGAGAGGTCGTAAAACCAAAACTATTGAATCGATAGTCTTTGGTTATTGGGTTGTCGTGGGTTCAGCTCGAGAGAGTGAATCCTAAACCCTCTCCCACACATTCATCTCAAGAGAGTGAATGGACTAAGGTGAAGGTTGTGCTTCATTGCCGCTTATTATTGTTCGAGAGAAATTGATTTGATTCGGGGTAAATATTTCGAGAGAAAGTTTACCCCCACTATAGTTTATCTTAGTTACCAATTTACAGCGATTTACTAACAATTGCAATTACCCGATTGTTTGCCTTAGCCCATAATCCTATTACATCCCAAGAATCCCGTCTCCATATTCGTGTTTTTGTATTAAATGTTATTTTTAGTTTCTTGTTGACTACAACCCCCCCCCCTTTTTTTTGATACTTGACACTTGTATCATCCTTTAATTTATCATGTTTTTCTTTGTAAATGTTTATAGCTACAATTGACTTGAACACATTTATGCTTTTCTATTGGGACTCGACCCCAACTCAGTAGTTGGGTTATATTAGTTATATTACTACTCACGAACGTTGGCACTTGAACTGGAAGTAGTGTCCTAATACGTGAAATCAATCCTCGAGAGGGGAACTACATTTGACCTGATTCCTGCTTCAACAAGATATGTAGGCGCTATAATGGCTTGCTCATATTTCCCATAAGATTTTCATTTCTTTTGTAATGGGAACTGGGACAGAATTTTTGAGATCCTTTTGAGAGGATCTCAAAAATTCATTCGAAGATGGACTTCTTCAACAAGTCAAGACTGAATATCAAAATGAAACTGGTAGGTTTTTGAGAGGATCTCAAAAATTTCACAAGATGACATCTACTAGAGAACTAAGTCTGAAATCATGTTGAAATATGCAACTGGGAAAGAAATTTTGAGATCATCTCAAAAATTCCACAAAATGTCATTTGTTAATAGACTTATACTTGTGATTATTGAAGCAAATTGGGACAGAATTTTGAGGCGGGACCTCAAAATTTGTAACACTCCGGAAATATGTAGACTTAACTAGAGCTAAAATGAAAGGGGTAAGAGTCTAGAAAGAGGGCAAGGGCCTAAACTACCTAATAAAAATGAAGGGAAAGAATTTTTCCCCTAGGACCATTTGGCGATGGGGAAGCAACATCGCCAAGTCCATTGGCGATTAGCCAAATGGACCTCCCTCGCCTAGTGGGTAGCCTCCCTTTGGCCTAGCTACTGGAAAAATTAGGCGAGCTAGGTCGGGGTTCGCCAACCCACTAGGCGCATCGTCCAAAGGCCCTCCTTATCGCCCAAGTGAATGGCTCCATTACGGAGCGTTCTTGAAATTTAGGTGAGCCAAAGGTCCATTAGCTAGAGCGTGCAAGTAGGCTGATTTTTAATTCAAGTCTAAGGGTCTTTAGTTATTCTTCCAAAATTGAACCCACATTATTTTACTATTTTCCTAGTAAATATATAAGCTTTTTAGACTCGAATTTTCCCCAATTAACTCACTTTTAGAGAATCAAAAAGAAAACCCAAGAGTTCATCTTCCTCACAATATTTCTCTCTCTAAAACTCGAAGTCGAAGAAGAAGAGGAAGAAGAAGAAGAATTGGAGCTAGGGTTTTAAGAATTCAAGGCTTCTTCCTCAAATTCGTTGAACATTCTTAATCAAGGTATGGTGGCTTTTCATATATGTGTAGCTTTTACCCATAGAGTCCCTTCAAAACTTGATTTCAAAGCTTCCAATTTCCCCCAAAGGCTAAGGTATCAAAATAAGTCATGGGTTATCTTTCAAAACATTTTCAATGGTTTAATAATTATGGATTATTATTGAATTGATGATTTATTGTTGATTTATGATGAAATCCCCACTCCCCATGAACCCATGAATCCTCTATATTACTAAATTATGATTTCATGATGTGGGTTGATTGATTATGAAAGCATGTTAATTGATTATGTCTATATATTGATTAATCTTATTGAATCATGGTAATATCCTTATCTAATGTAGTAATTCTAGATGGGTCGGTTGATTGTGATTCATGGTCCTTGAAGGGTAAATTATGAAGGTTTGTACATGTTGATAAGAATTGTGTATGAACTTATGATTCACTTGGAAAGTGAAGATCCTATGACTATGGTGTAATTGTGGTATTGTTGAAAGATCATTCTCCCCATACCCTTACACATGACAATGTTTGAAATGTCTATGATTATGGTGATGTTGTGGTGTTGATTGAAAGGTTATTCTCATGAACACACTATGAACATAATGTAAAAGGTTTACTCAAATATTAATGATTCTAAGGTTGAAAGGCCATTCTCACCTAATGAATCTATGAGCTATCATGATACCATGCTGTTTTGAGCGTTAAGGCATAATTTCATGAACATGAACTTAAGAAAAGACTTAATATGACTATTAAAGGGAATTATGCATAGCACCGAGTGGATATGAATATGAGTTGGAAGCTTTAACGCCAATTAGTTTGGTATCCCAATGGGTTCCTCATACGCCAGTTAGTTCGGGTTCCCAAAACAGCTATCTCATGAGATGGAAACCTTTTGCCTCTGTTAGTCCAGGTTTCTAGTAGCAATCTCCTTATCTCGTAATTATGTGCCCACATAGGTCTTTAGCTAGTGGATCCACCTAATCTAACAAACTAGTTCTACCTTAGGCAAGTAGGACACCTCTTTTTGGTGTGGGGGCATGACACCGGATTCCTTGTAGCTCACATGGTCTATGTCGGTTAAGGCGATTTCCCTACATGACAAGAATATGCATATGATAAGAATATGAACATGAACTATACTTATGACTTCTCAATGATCTTTACTTAGTGTGAGTGGGGGTATGGGACTTCACTCAAACATTGCACAAACAAAAATTTTAAAAGGGGTTGTGGTGTGGTTTCCTTATGTTATGAAGATATATGAATTTATGCACGTATGATATGGATTGTTGCTAAGGGTGACTTTACTTGCTACAAGCTATGAATATAAATGTTTCCTTGTCTATGAGTATTGGCTACAGTGAGTTCAAGGTATGATATGTATGATTATGATGACCTAAAAGTGGCACATAGTATTAGATAGGATTATGGGATCTTGTCTATGCATTGCACAAGTATAGCCTAGGGTTGC